>NW_023270680.1:393913-417225 GCF_011800145.1 Mirounga leonina
GCCAGACAGGGGGGAGGAGGATGCCAGGCAGGGAGAAGAAGGGATGCCAGGCAGGCGGGAGCAGAGGAGATACCAGGCAGGGGGGAGGAGGGATGCCAGGCAGGGGAAAGAGGGATGATGCCAACAGAGGCAGGACGGGTACTGCCAGGCAGGGAAGGCGGGGGCGCCGGCGCAGCGCGGCCGGGCGGCGTCTCCGCAAGGGCCTGGGGGCCGCGCAGCGCGGGTCGCTCACCTGCTCCCCCGGGACCCCGGCCCGGAGCACGGCCGCCCGCTCCCCGCTCGGCGCGCTCGGCTCGGCCCGGCGCCTGCGCCGCTGCAGCCCGGAGCGGGGGAGGCGCAGGGAGCGTCTGCAAAGAGCGAGGAGCTTAATAATGAGTTAGGGATCAGAGCAGGCAGCGTCGCCCCAGCCATCCGAAAGCGCGATCGCCACGCTGGGAGCATCGCCGCCCGCCCTGGCCAAGTCCATTGTGATCCTCAGCGTGTGCACAGATGAGCCTTAGGTCTGTAGGTGCACCTACGCGCCCCCTGATTCCCACAGACCGTCAGAGCATCCTAAGTGACCGCAGACATTACCTGCTCTCGGACCACACACACACACACACACACACACACACACACACACACACGGGGAGGGGGGCATCGGTTCCACTCCAGGTTCAGAGCCAGGCACTGACTGATGACACCTCCTCCTACCTTTATGCACAAGCCCTTGCCCCACATCCAGTCACAGGAGCTGACCCTGGTCACTCCATGGGGTCTCCCAGGAATACATTTGATCTAGCGCGTTAACCTGCTAAAAGGGATGAGCCTCAGAGAGACCTAGGCAAGGTCCAGAGGGAGTGGGAGCCTCCACATGGAGGATCCAGCAGGTGAGGACTTTGAGGCAGGGTCCTGGCAGCCCCTGAGGAGGAGCTGTGATAGAGACCCAGGTCGGTGGGGTCCTGCCCCCTCAGATTCTCACCTCTGTCCCGGATGCCTAGCCTAGCCCCATCCAGGCCACTCCCTCACACTGTGGGCATTTGGGGGGGTGGGCTCCCAGCGTTGCCTGGGCCTGCGCTGCCCCTGACATGAGCTAACTTAGAGGCTTTTCCACCTCCACTGTTTTTTTGTTTTGTTGGTTTTGGGTTTTTTTTTTTTTTTTTTTTTTTTTTTTGAGGGGGTTGTTTTTTTTGGGGGGGGGTCATTATGTTTTACTTTTTTACTTAATTTTTTCCCAATTGTGTTAAACTACACAGAACACAAAATTTGCCATCTTTTTAAGCATACGGTACGATGCTGTGAAGTGTAATCACCTTGTTGTGCAGACCATCTCCAGAACTCTTTCATCTTGGCAACCTGAAACTCTACCCATTAAACAATTCTCCTCTCCCCGCCAGACCTGGGGCACCATCGTTCTACTTTCTGTTTCTATGAATTTGATTACTCTAGGTACCTCATATAAATACATTCATACGCACTTGCCCTTTTGTGACCGGCTTATTTCGCTGGGCATAACGTCCTCCAGGTTCACCCAGGCTATAGCATCTGTCAGCACTGCCTTCCTTTTCAGGCTGAACGAGCTTCCATTGTATGGATGGATCCAACCCCTGGGTGGATATCAGCCACATTTTGTTTATCCATTCATTTGTCCATGGACATTTGGGGCTGATTCCACTTTCTGGCCCTTTAAAACATGTTGCCATTAAACTGGACAGAAACACCCTCCCGCTCAGCCCTGGGAAGACACACTCGGTCCTCCCCAGTGCCTTTCAGCACCTGTGATCCTATTTTCAGGACCCTTCCCCAGAGGACCTCAGACCTTTGGCTACTCAGAGGACCCACTTTGGCCTTTTTACCCAAGTTTGCTTACTTAATGCGCTAGATCAAATGTATTCCTGTGTCCCTTCTAGTGAAGGGACCCGGGGTCCCTGCTAACAGCTCGATGCTGTCCTTCCTAGGAACATTTATCTCCTAACAAGGGACTCTTGGAAATGCAGGGGAAAGAGAGGCACAGTGGATATTTTGAGGTGGGGAAGGATTTGCTCAGTGACCTAGGGGGGTGGGGGACATGGAAAGCCGTCTGGATAATGGGATCTGAGGGGGCTTGAAAGACTTCCCATGACCCAGACCCTGGGGCCAAGGTCAGTACTAGAGCTTCACTCCTCTGGGCAGAGAGGAGTCTATTTAGAGGTGGTACACACCCTCTTGTCCCCCACCCCCCGCCCCCAGCCGTCTCCCTTCCCACCAACACCAGTTATTAACTCGGCAGAATAAGGCCTTCTGATGGGACAAGTAGTTGGTTCTGAAAGTGAGGCGAGGTGACCGGGTCCTGACATGAGGGTGTGTGTGTTGGGGGATCATCAGAGGAGGCCCCCAGAAGGAGAATAGGCAGCCCGGACACAATCACAGGGGGCCTCAAGGAGGCAGGCTGGCTGAGTGCTGGCCTGGGCCTGGCCAGAGAGGACAGGCAGGGAGCCAGTTGGGCAGTCCTGCCTCTTCTAACCCTGTGCCCACACCCTGCGGCCCCCTTTTCCTCCTCCCACTCACAGTCTGTCCATCAGGGATAAAGTTATCCAAGGTAAGCCCCTGGCCCTTCTTTATGACTTCCCAGGTAGGTGGGGCAGCCTGTCTCTATCCCAGCATTAGTTTTTAAGTCACTGATCCCTTGTCCGTCTTTCCTTCTGGACTGGGAGCTCCAGGAGGGTGGGACTGGGGTTTGTCAGCCCAGCACAACCCGGGTGCAGAGGAAGGCCCAGTAAATGTTTGGAGGAGGCTTCCAGCAGACAGGCTCTGGTGGCAGGAGGGCTGGCAGTGAAGGCCTGGGGGGCCAGGGGTGAGGCTGAGCCAGAGGTTGGGTGGGACAGGGCTAGAGGTGAGGGGCGAAATTCAGTCATCTGCGAGGCCCGCTGTTGTTCCCTGCAGCACGGCTCGTGTAGCAAGAATTGGAAATACCTAAATGTTTGCCAATGGGTGACAGATTAAATAGTGTGACAGGTGTAAACAGGTGATAAGAGACAGGATAAACAGGTGACAAGATAAATACATCATTCAGTGAATGCTATCAAACAATGGGGAAGCACTCTATAGACTGATAGAGCAGGATCTCAAAGATAAGGGGAGTGAAAAAAGCAAGACGTGCAGAACAGTGTGTAAAGCATGTTAGTGTGTGTGTGCGTGTGTGTGCGTGTGCACGCACGTGTGTGTGTGCGTGTGCATATAAACACACAGTCCTCTGGGTACAAAAAGAACTGGCCTCTGGTGAGGATCTGGAGGGCAGGCTGGGTAGAGGGACACTTGCTTTCCACTGCGTGTTCCTTTTTAGCTTTTTAATTTAGAAGTAAAAGCTTACAAAAACCACCCATATCATCATTTATACTTTCAAATTACTGAGCACCTACTATGTAAAATTAGGCCACAGATCTATGTGCCTTTGATCATGAACCTGTATGGGACTCTTCATCAGTTAATTTCTTTTTTTTTTTTTTAAGATTTTATTTATTCATTTGAGAGAAAGAGACAGAGAGCACAAGAAGGGGGAGAGGCAGAGGGAGGGGGGGAAGCAGACTCCTCACTGAGCAGGGAGCCCACAGGGCTTGATCCTAGGACCCAAAGATCATGACCTGAGCCAAAGGCAGATGCTTAACCATGTGAGCCTCCCCAGGCGCCCCCTTTCTTTTACTTGTTTTGCATTTCTGCCTCGAACTTGTCTTCTGGTGTGCCCAGCACTGTCCTAGGCTCTGTGGGCAGGGATGAATAAGACACCTCTTGACTGGATGGGGGATTAAGACATGGGAACAACTCACTATGCCAGGTAGAAGGGCTGGAGTGCAATCACGGAGGCCAGTCCCAGTGCTGGAGGGGACAGAAAGTACAGTGGAGCTGGGGGGAGTGCGGGGGGCGGCTGGGGACGGGGGAGGGGGAGTTAGTGTTTCATGGGGACAGAGTTTCTGTTTGGCAAGATGAAAAGTTCTGGAGATGGGTGTTGGCGATGGTTTCACAACAGGGTGAATGTATTTAATGCCACAGAACAGCGCACTTACACATGGCTAAGATGGAAAATTTGATGTTATGTGTCTTCCATTACAATTAAAACAAATAAAAATAGGGGATATCATGTAGAGCATGGTGACTCCGGTTAATAATACTGTATTGCAATTTGAAAGTTGTTAAGAGAGTCGATCTTAAAAGTTCTCATTTCAAGAAAAAAAAATCGTAACTATGTGAGGTGATGGTTAACTAGACTCCCCCATACCCTCTGATCAGGAGAGGGAAGGTACAAAGATTCCAGAAATTGCTCTGAGATTTAGTCAGATGTATTTCTGATTTGGTGTTTTTCTTCTCTTCGAGTCCTCCTGCCCTGCCCACCTCAGGATAACCTGTTCAAGCTTCAGGTCCCACAAAACCTCGGTCTGGTCCTGGCTGAGCCATGTACTGAACTGTGAGTGCTCTTCCTTTCTTAGACAACTTTTGTTCGTAGAGTTCGTAATTAGCCTTTTTAAAATAAACAAATTTTTAGAGCAATTTTAGTTTCACAGTAAAACTGAGTGGAAAGTACAGAGAATTCCCATATACCCTTCCCCCCTCCCTCCAACCCCCCCCAAACTACAAAATGGCACACACCAGAATGGGACATTTTTTACAATCAGGGAACCCACACTGACACATCGTTATCACCCAAAGTCCACAGTTGACATTGGAGTTCACTTTCCTTGTACATTCTATGGATTTGGACAAACGTATAATGACGTATCTACCACCATGGTATCATACAGAATAATTTCACTGCCCTAAGAATCCTCTGTGCTCTGTCTATTCCTCTCTCCCTCCCCACAACCCCTGATCTCCACAGTTTTGTCTTCCAGAATCCCATAGAGTCGGAAACATACAGTATGCATCCTTTTCAGGCTGGCTTCTTTCATGGAGTAATATGCATTTAAGTTTCCTCATTCATATCTTCTTGTGGCTTGATAGCTCATTTCTTTTTAGAATAACATGGCATTGTAAGGATGTACCACAATGATAATTATCTCTCTCTCTCTCTCTTTTTTAAAGATTTATTTATTTATTTATTTATTTATTTATTTATTTATTTGACAGACACACAGCGAGAGAGGGAACACAAGCAGAGGGAGTAGGAGAGGGAGAAGCAGGCTTCCGGCCGAGCAGGGAGCCTGATGTGGGGCTCGATCCCAGGACCCTGGGATCATGACCTGAGCCGAAGGCAGACGCTTAACGACTGAGCCACCCAGGCGCCCTAATTATCTCTTTGAAAAAAAAAAAAAAAATCTTTTTGTTTGTTCGTTTCCTTAGTTTTCTATGTACTTATAAAATCAACACCAAGGGGCGCCTGGGTGGCTCAGTTGGTTAAGCGACTGCCTTCAGCTCAGGTCATGATCCCAGGGTCCTGGGATCGAGCCCCGCATCAGGCTCCCTGCTCGGCCGGAAGCCTGCTTCTCCCTCTCCCACTCCCCCTGCTTGTGTTCCCTCTCTCGCTGTCTCTCTCTCTCTCTCTGTCAATTAAATAAATAAATAAATAAAATCTTAAAAAAAAAAAATTCAACACCAAGTCTCAGGGGACTATCTAAATTCCCTCTCGGGGCATTCAGATTCTATAGGCTCTCCAGGAGAGCTATTCCATGGCTGCCCACAGCTGTTATCCTGGAATTTCCTTTCAATATAACCTTGAGAATTCCCTTCCCCTCTCTACTGTTCTTCAATCCCCTCATTGGATAGATACTGAGCGCATACTACCTGCCGGGCATTGTTTTAGGTACTGGGATACAGCAATGAACAACACCATGAACCAAAATGTTTCTCCCGCCTTGGAACTTACCTTCAGAGGGGAAGGACAGGCAACAGGTAAGAAAAATACTTGGGATGTTCATTCCAGGCCTCTAAGGCCGGTTCGATATTCAGAGATCGATCGATCAATGTAATCTTCCATATTAACAAGCTAAAGAAGAAAAATCACATAATCACATCAACTGATGCAGAAAAAGCATTTGAGAAAATTCAGCAGCCGAAAGGCAGTTTGAGGACTTCCATGATGATGCAAACGTGCCACGTCTTCACTGTAAGGCTAGGCGGGTGGTTCCCAAAGGTATGTCCGCATCCTCATGTCCAGAACCCGTAAGTGTTACCTTATTTGGAAAAAAGGCCTTTGCGGAGGTAATTAGATTAAAGATTTTGAGATGAGGAGATTATCCCGGATTATCCCTGTGGGCTCTACATGCCATCACAAGTGGCCCTTATAAGAGCTAGGCAGGAAATTGCACATGCACACATAGGAGAAGGTGCTGTGAAGGCGGAGCCGAGAAAGATGGGGCCGACCAGCCATCAGAAGCTGGAAAAAGCAAGGAACGAATTCTCACCTAGACCTTCTGGAGGGAGTAGGGCTCTGCCTATGCCTCGATTTAGAAATTCTGGCCTCCAGAACTGTGGGAGAATAAATTACTTTTTTTTTTTTTTAACAAGGAGGGTTTTTTTTTTTTAGATTTTTTTTTTTTTTTTTTTTTTTATCTGCGAGAGAGAGAATGAGAGACAGAGAGCGTGAGAGGGAGGAGGGTCAGAGGAAGAAGCAGACTCCCTGCTGAGCAGGGAGCCCGATGCGGGACTCGATCCTGGGACTCCAGGATCATGACCTGAGCCGAAGGCAGTCGCTTAACCGACTGAGCCACCCAGGCGCCCCGAGAATAAATTACTATTGTTTTAAGCCACCCAGTTGGTGATAATTGTTACAGTGACCACAGGTACCTAATCCAACCCTACAGTGATATCCTAGTTGTGATACTGTACTATAGTTTTGCAAGATGTTAGCACTGGGGAAAACTGGATAAGGAATACCCAGGGCTTCTCTGTATAATTGCTTTCAACTCCACGTGAATACACAATGATCCCCAAATTAAAAGTTTAGGGGTTTCTGGCTGGCTTAGTTGGAAGAGCATGAGACTCCTGATCTTGGGGTTGTGAGTTCAAGTCCCATGCTGGGCACAGAGCTTACTTAAAAAAAAAAAAAGTTTAATTAAAAAAAACAACAACAAAAACTACAGCTCAGGGTGCCTGGGTGGCTCAGTCGGTTAAGCGTCTGCCTTCGGCTCAGGTCATGATCCCAGGGTCCCAGGATCGAGCCCCGAATTGGGCTCCCTGCTCAGCAGGAAGCCTGCTTCTCCTTCTGACCTTCCCCCTTCTTATGCTCACTTTCTCTCTCACTCTCTTTCTCTCAAACAAATAAATAAAATCTTAAAAAAAAAAAAAACCAACAATAACAACAGCAGAGAAGGGAGATGAGAAGTCTTGCCATGGGGGGAGGAAGGGACCCCAAGTACAAAGCCCCTGGGTTTATGGGCCTGGTGTGTTAGAGGGGCCACTGTAGAGCTAGAGGCTCGAGGTCACAGGGGTAATGGCTTCTGTGGGGGGGGGCGCATACAGGGCCTTGTAGGCTATTTGGGGGACTTTGAGTCTTACTCTGAATGAGACGGGAAGCCACTGGAGGAATTGAGCAAGGACGGACATGATGGACCAATATGGCAGCCATGCCGAGCAAACACTGTATGGGAAGAGCCAAAAGCAGGGAGACCAGCCAGGAGGCTATTGCTGTCATTCAGGTGATGGGCCATGGCAGGTTCGAACCCAAAGTAGTAATCAAGATGGTGAGGAATGGTTGTGTTCTGAGTATATTTTGAAAGCAGAGCCAAGGGCATTTGTTCTCAGAATGATCATGGGTAGGAAAGAAATATAGGAGTCGTGATGGGTACAGGATGGGGCCTGAGCCTGGCTGGAAGGATGGAGCTGCCATTGACTCACATGGGAAAGCCTGGGAGGAGCGTGTTTGAGGGAAAGATAGGGAACTCCATTTTGGACATAAGTTAGACATTCAAGAAGAGATGTCGGGGCGCCTGGGTGGCTCAGACGGTTAAGCATCTGCCTTCGGCTCAGGTCATGATCCCAGGGTCCTGGGATCGAGTCCCGCATCGGCTCCCTGCTCCTTGGGAGCCTGCTTCTCCCTCTGCTTCTCTCTCTCTCTCTGTCTCTCATGAATAAATAAATAAAATCTTTAAAAAAAAAAAAAGAAGAAGAGATGTCAAGGTGGCATTTGGATGTAGGATTCTGGAGTTCAGGCTGGAAATATACATTTAAGAGTCACCATTTAGATGGCATTAATGCCAGGAGACTGGACGAGTGCCCTAAGAGGATGAGGAAGTCCAAATCCTAAGCCTTGGGGCTGTTCAGTGTTAAGGGCTCAGATATAAGGAGAAGCCAGAAAATGATGCTGAGATGGATCCATCTAGAATTAGGAGGAAGACAGGAAGAATGTGGTATCCTGAAAGCCAAGTCAAGAAAGCATTCTAGGGAGAGAGGAGTGAGTTGTGTCAGATGTTGGTGATGGCCACTAAAGTTGAAGACTAGTCTTTGGCCATTGACGACAACAATGAAGAAGCCATTGGTGAACTTGATGACAACAGCTTTGGTGGGTCCGTGGGGCAAAGCCTGGAGAGCAAATGGGAGAAAAGGAATTACAGACACAAGTACGGACAATGCTTTAGAGAATTTTTGCTTCAAAGGGGAGTAGAAAAGTGGGGCAGTAGTTGGAGGAAGAAATGGGGTTGAAAAGTTTTCCTTAAATTGGGGAACTTAATAGCATGTTTGTAGCTGGTGGGAAAGAGCCAGTAGAGGGGAAAAATCAATGAGACTGGGAGGGAGAGAACGACTTCTGGAACAATCTCCTGGAGTAGGTAAAGGGAGATAGCAGGGGCTACCCATCCACAGTAGCAACTTTCAATGTTGGATGTATGCTAAGATCATCTGGGAAGCATTTCAAGACCTCCATGCCTAGGCTGCACCCGGCACATTAAGTCGGGGTCTCTGGGATGAGCTGGCAGAGAACCAGAGGGAAGAGCATGCAGGCACAGAGGCAGGCAGGTGGGACAGGCAGTTGTGGGAGCTTATGGGAGCTTCCTGCTGACTGCTGCTATTTCCTCAGTGAAATAGGGGGCATGCTCATCAACTAATCTTGAGGATGGGGAAGAGATCTTGGGGGGACGTGGAGAGGAGAAGATATGGATGGTGACTCAGGCATGGGAAGGTTGCCGTTATTGGTAATAAGGTCTAGGGGTGAGACCATGAAAATGAGCAGCTGGGAGGTGGAGTGGAGGACAGAGTCATTGGAGGAGGGGAGCTGAATTGAAGTATCCTCTATATGGATATTCAAGTCATCAGGAATTAAGACGGGAGTGGTGGTGGAGAGAGTGACAGCAAGCTAGAAGGAGTCTCTCCTGACCTCAGTCAATGTAGGTGTGGAGCTCTACCATGATCCTCACCTTGCACGTTATATTTCAGCAAAACTGAACTACCTAAAGGTCCCAGATATTGTGCTGGCAGTCCTATTTCTTATATCCTATGTTTTTTCTTTCTTAGTTTAATTCTTTGTTTGGATGGTATATCCTCATAATTTTATTATGTATGTATATATTTATTTTTTAAAGATTTTAATTAATTAATTAATTAATTAATTAATTTGAGTGGGGAGGGAGGGGCAGAGGGAGAGGGACAAGCAGACTCCCCACTGAGTGCAGAGCCTGACATGGGGTCCGATCCCATGACCCTGAGATCATGACCTGAGCCAAAACCAAGAGTTGGATGCCCAACTGACTGAGCCACCCAGGCATCCCTATGTATATATGTATTTCTTTATTTTGCTAGGACTCTTGCAGTAGTCTCCTTACTGATATTCCTGCCTCTAATCTTATTCCGCTCCACTTGGTCACTGACAAACCCTGTATCTTCTCCACATTTCCTCCAGAATAGCTTTTTGAATCACCAAATCTGACCTGGTCACTTGCTTGCTTAAAACCTTGCAGTGATTCACTGTCCCTAACTATGTTGATCACTCTCTGTGCCAGGCACTGTTCTAAATGTTTCTCAGTCATCCAAAAGATGGGTCCTGTTGTTTTCCTTATTCTGTAGGTGATGAAACAGAGGCACAAAGAGGTTAGTTTCCTCAATGCCATGTGAAGCTGACATTACCCCAGTGTACAACACTTCTCATAATCGATCACCCTCCCTGTACAACTTCCTTTCTTAGCATTTCCTCTCACCATGAACTTTATGCTTCAGTGAAGGTGAATTACTTAAAGGTCCCAGGATCAGTGAGGCCACCAGCAGGAAGTATATAGCACAGAAAGAAGGTTTAATTGAAGAAAGTTAATGAAGGCCCTCTTCATGAGATGTGGGCAGGGCTAAGGGAAAATAATGATAAGACACCCAGACACTAGCACCAAAGGGAGACCAAGGGGACAAAGAGAGGGATGATGCTATCAGAGCCATGTGGAAGAAGGTCATCCCATCAGGAGCAGTAAGGGCAAGCAACCAGTCAGAATCGTGATAAATCCCCTCGCATACCTTTTCTCCAAACCTACCATCTCCTGCTCGTGCCTCTTTGGTCAAATCCAACTGGAAGCCAGAAGATGAGAGAGCCTAGATGATACAGTCTGTAGTGGTCAGCCTCCTGGGCACAAAGCAGGCAAGAGAGGGATGGAAAATGAATCGGAGAGAGTTTTTGTCCTTTATTTAGAGGAATAAAGCCTGCGGCCCCCACCCAGAGGAGACACCAAGTCCTATCAGGCACTGATCACAGGTTAGACTATGCGACAAATCCTCAGCTCAGATGCGGTCCTCCTTGCCCCTGTTTTGTTCTACCCGGCCAGTACAGTGAACTTCATTCAATGACTGCTGGGTCAGCAGCATGAGATGCCCAAAAGAAGCCCAAAAGGGCCAGTCATAAACCTGAGCTTCTAGTTTAATGGGTTCAAGATTGTGTTCTCCAGGGAATGTTCCTTCACATGCACTAGGACCTGCAAACCTACAGAGTCCAACGTTATGAGGGAAACCAATGTTCTGTAAAAGGATTGTTTGGTGAAATCGTGAGAGAGATCACTTCACCTCCACCCTAGTCCTTGTACACGTCCATAAACCTAAGTGATCATGTCACACCTTCTCCTCTTCAAATCTCGAACATTTCCTCCCCAGGTTACACTCCAGACCAATTCGAGTCTCTAGGGATACCCTGTCAAAGAAGAGAACCTGCGTCTTCTGGCTATGGGGGAAACAGCACCATATAGATGTGGTATCTCCTGGAGGAGGTATCTCCAGTTGGTGCCATAACTGAGCCCTCAGCAGGCCATTCCGCAGTCCATTCAAACAGTTGCCACTGAGTATCTCAGTAACCATGCACAGACCAGTGAATTCCATGGGCATGAACTCAGTGCCTCATGCCTTTTGCTATATAATGAACTCCTTGGTTGGAGATGATGTTGTGTGGGTTACCATGACAATGAATAGGGCTTTTTGAAAACCTTCAAGTGGTGGTGCTGGCAGAAGCATGGCAAGTAGAAAAAGCAAGTCTGTATCTGGAACAGGACTCCCTTCCTAGGAGAGCAGACTGCTGGTTGTCTCCATGAAGGAGCAATATAAGTTACCGGCCTGGCCCCCCCAATATCGGGGATTTGGTGGTGGTCTTAACTAGTAGTTAGTTAGCAGTTTGGGAACTCAATGGAGATGATATCTCTATTAGCCCTAGTGAAGGGTACTTACTGATAATGCACTGAGGTGACAGAGGAAATGGGCTGACTGACATTTACAGGACAGATTGATTATTTCATCAGCTTGATTATCAAGCACCTCTGCTTGGGGGCTCTGCAGTGGGTGCCCCAGATGGGAACATCCATGATACCTTGGTATCTTCACATGGTGCTCATCTTGGGGCTTCCATCCATGTACCTCTTTCCCAGACTTCCCGGTCACAAGCCTTCTGGTCTTGACCATTTAGGTTTCCTGACCAGCCAGTGAATCTATTACCCATAACTCATTAGTCAGTGTAGACCTCCAAAGCACACAACCAGATTGGCCAAAATGTATCTACTGGGAGGCTTTCCCTTCACCACTGTCTTTCAGGATCATTCCTGAGTCAGACTTACTGCAGTGGTTATGCACCTCCTATGGTAAATATATAAAATATATGAATATATGTTCACATAAGAATACATATATGATGAATATATATATACATATCTATATATATTTATTTGTTCTGTTTTTCTGGAGGACTCTGACTAATATGCTCCCCAAAGTTTCCTTGAGTCCCTTAGTAATACATCCCTCTCTATTCCTTCCCCCTTCCCCAGGCAACCACTATCATTATAGATCACTTTAGATCACTTCTAATTTTCTAGAATTTTATATAAATCAAGTCATATGCTATGGACTCTCTTTTGGTCTGGCTTCTTTCACTCAGCATAGTTATTCTGAGATGCATCCATGCGGTTGTATGTATCAAGAGCTTGCTCCTTTGTATTGCCAAGTAGTATTCCAGGAGATACACTTGTTTTTTCTTGTTTTTTTTTTTTTTTTAAAGATTTTATTTATCCATTTGACAGAGAGAGACACAGCGAGAACAGGAACACAAGCAGGTGGAGTGGGAGAAGGAGAAGCAGGCTTCCCACTGAGCAGGGAGCCCAATGCGGGGCTCGATCCCAGGACCCCAGGATCACGACCCGAGCCGAAGGCAGATGCCCAACGACTGAGCCACCCAGGCGCCCAGAGATACACTTGTTGATGAACATTTGAGTTGCTTCCACTTTGGGGCTATTAAAAAAAAACTGTTATGGGGCGCCTGCGTGGCTCAGTCTGTTAAGAGTCTGCCTTCAGCTCAGGTCATGATCTCAGGGTCCTGGATCGAGCCCCGCATCAGGCTCCCTGATCAGCGGGGAATCTGCTTCTCCCTCTCCTTCTGCCTCTTCCCCCCGCTTGTGCTCACTCTCTCTCTCTGAAATAAATAAAATCTTTAAAAAAAACCTGCTATGAACATTCTTGTATAAGTCTTTTTATGGACATATGTTTTTATTTCTCTTGGGTAAATACCACATTGAGGAGTGGCTGGGTCACACGTTTCACTCTTAAATAAACTACCAGGCTGTATTCCAAAGTGTTTATGTCGCCAGCAGCATGTGAGTTCCCGTGGCTCCGCATCTTCGCCAACACTCGATACTGTCAGTGTTTCTGCAGTAGTCATTTCAGCGGGTGTGAAGTGATACCGCATTTTAATTGGCATTTATTTTTCTTAGTGACTCTTGAGGGTGAGCACCTTTGCATGTGTTTATTTGCCGTTTGTAGATCTTCTTTGGTCAGGTGTTTGTTCCGATCTTTTGCTTTTTTTTTTTTTTTGAGTTGTGCCTGGTAATTTTTAAGTGAATTCTGGACAATGTATTTGCAAAAGAGGCTGTGGATTTTATGTTTCAGTTTTCTGCTGGCAGCCAGATAGAATATAGGCAAATCCCCCTCGTCCAGTCAAGGATGGGCTTCTGGTTTCGAGCAGGCTAGCCTGTGTCTGGTGTGTCACAACCCCTGCAGCATAAACCAGCACAGGCCTTCGGCATCCTCCACCCTAAGCCTAGGGTGCTCTCCATGTTCTCTGCCTCACAGGCACAGAACCCCCTGCTCTGTCTCCCCCACTTGCTGACTGCTGAAACGACTGCTTTTAAGCCTCTAGACAGATGCTTTTTGTTTAATTTCTCACCTTCTTGTTCCAGAAGCCCAAGGAGACTTGTGGGTATGACCACAAGCTGGGGACTCCTCTCAGCTCCAAGCACATCACAAACTTTCCTCCTGAGCCTGGACTCTCTAAAATTTTAGGAGACTTCTGGTGAATTTGTGGAAGAAGCCCCCTCTTCTAACCTTTGAAGGCACCTGTGAAGGGGGGCTGGATCCCACTGGAGTCTCTCTGGCCCACACAGGAAGAGAAAGGTGTGAAATGCAAGTCCTGCCTCTATCGGGGTGTTCCTTGCTCTTCCAACAGAAAGAATCCTACCAGGAAGGTGCCAGGGAAGCTGGGAAGAGATGGGGTGGAATGTGCTGGTGGGGCGATAGTGATGAGAGACTTCATCGCCCTCCCTGCCCTTCCACTCTAGAGCAATCCTCTCCATACATGTAACCAGGCTGGCTTGGCCTCAGGATTCAAGTGCCACGGGTGGCTGGGCCTCAGCAGGCCTTGCTCGGGGGGCCACGCCCCCCCTAGTGGCCCCCCAAGGAACAGGACCTTGTGCTCAGCTGTGGGGTGCTGCAGGAGCAAGAAAGTTTGAGGAAAAGAATTGAACAAGAAACATCTTTAAATTGCCCTTGAATGCACCTTATGCTTTTATCTTTTTTCATTTTATTTATTTTTTTTAAATTTTTTAAAAAGATTTTATTTATTGGGGCTCCTGGGTGGCTCAGTTGGTTAAGCGACTGCCTTCGGCTCAGGTCATGATCCTGGAGTCCCTGGATCGAGTCCCACATCGGGCTCCCTGCTCGGCGAGGAGCCTGCTTCTCCCTCTGACCCTCCCCCGTCTCATGTGCTCTCTCTCTCTCTCATTCTGTCTCAAATAAATAAATAAAATCTTTAAAAAAAAAAGATTTTATTTATTTATTTGACAGAAAGAGACAGAGCGAGAGAGGGAACACAAGCAGGGGGAGTGGGAGAGGAAGAAGCAGACTCCCCGTGGAGCAGGGAGCCCAATGCGGGGCTCGATCCCAGGACCCTGGGATTATGACCTGAGCCGAAGGCAGACGCTTAACGACTGAGCCACCCAGGCACCCCTATGCTTTTATCTTTTTTTAAACCTTTACCTTTTCTGTATAAAAAAAATTAAGCATATACACAAGTAGACTGGCTGGTCTAATGAACCTCCATGTAGCTATCACTCAGCTTCAACTCACAGCTCCTACCCACTCCCCCTTCCTTATATTTTTTTGTGAGTAAACTCTATGCCCTACACGGGGCTTGAACTCACGAACCGAGATCCAGAGTTGCACACTCTACCAACTGAGCCAGCCAAGGGCCCCCTCCTTGTATTCACTTAAACAAAATCCCTGACTTCATATTATTTCATTTGTAAAAATGTGTACCTCTAAAAGATCTGGGTTTGGTTTTATAAAAAATTTTTTAAATATATGAAGTTTTTATGAAAAACACTAAACATCTATTTTATAAACTATTAAAAGTTTTAAAATTAAAATTATAAAAATACAAAATATTTTTAAAAATTTTTAAATAATATAAAACACGAAATTTAGACATGTATACGATATTTTAATAAAATTTTAAAATATTTTTATATAGGGCACCTGGGTGGCTCAGTCGTTAAGCGTCTGCCTTCGGCTCAGGTCATGATCCCAGGGTCCTGGGATCGAGTCCCACATCGGGCTCCCTGCTCAGCGGGAAGCCTGCTTCTCCCTCTCCCACTCCCCCTGCTTGTGTTCCTGTTCTCGCTGTCTCTCTCTGTCATATAAATAAATAAAATCTTTAAAAATATATATATTTTTTATATAAATATATTTAAAGCTACCTAATACATAAAATATATACATATTTATTACCTAAATATAAATAACATATAAATATAAAAATATAAGTTTTTAAAATATAAAACCTAATACCATCATCACACCTAAAAAGTAACACTACTTTCTTAGTTTTATCAAATACCTGGTGTTTAAATATCTAATTGTCTTACAAATGTCATTTAAAAAATACCTTGCTGTCCTCCAGCCCACAGGTTTCTTGACTCTGTGTGTGTGCGCGCACGTGCGTGCTTCTGAAGGAACTGGGTCCTTTGCCCTGGAAGGTGCCTCCAGCCTGGGTCTTGCTGGTTGCACCGCGGTGAGGCACTGCTGTGTTCTTCCATCAGGAGCCACACCCTCTCTGGTGATCTCTTTTGCTGATATTAACAGCAGTTGATGATCAACGATAGATTCACTAATTCAGTGCTTGATCCTACACTGCTGCTCCTCTCTGATTCTGGTTTTGGAGATATAAGAGAAGGATGAGACAGGGTCCTCAGAGTCCTCGTCCTCCTCTCTGCCAAAAGTCCACTGTGGTTTCCCCAGACCTGTCCCCAGGGGTCAGTCAGGATGTTTCCTGACCCTGGCACTCCTGATCTGTAATGATACACACCTGTAGTGTGAGGAATAAGTGAATGAACGAGATTATGGCCTCCAGTGCTCTGCAGATTGTCCCCCAGGTGCCGCGGGCTCTCAGCAGGATTACTGACTTGGGCTGGGACAGGCCAGGAGAGGAAAGGCCTTATGGCAGGGGTGCTTTCTCAGCATCCCTCAACTCATGTGACCAGTTGGTGACCAGAGTTGAGGATGGAACACGCTATTCTGATAGTGGTCCCCATATAGAAACTTCCAGAGCACAAGGGAATAAGAATGTGTTAAGAGCTTGGGGTTTTCAGTCTGGCAGACTAGGGTTTACATGTCAACTTTACCACCTAATCAGCTGTGTGACATTGAGCAAGTTACTTATCTCCCCACGGTAGACCGATAATGGTTCCCAAAGATACCAGGTCCTAATGAGTGTAAACTGCAAATGTTGTCTTAGTTGAAAAAGGGTCTTCGCGGATGTGATTAAATTCAGGATCATGGGCGCCTGGGTGGCTCAGTCGTTAAGCGTCTGCCTTCGGCTCAGGTCATGATCCCGGGGTCCTGGGATCGAGCCCCGCATCAGGCTCCCTGCTCGGCGGGAAGCCTGCTTCTCCCTCTCCCACTCCCCCTGCTTGTGTTCCCTCTCTCCTCGTCTCTCTCTCTGTCAAATAAATAAATAAAATCTTAAAAAATAAAATAAAATAAAATAAAAAAATAAATTCAGGATCGTGACAATGGAGAGGCTATCCTCGATTATCTGGGTGGCCCTAAACATAAGCACAGATGTCCTATAAGAGAGAGGCAGAGGGAGACCTGACTGGTACCCAGGGGAGAAGGTACCATGAAGGCAGAGCTCGGAGGGATTTGCGGATGTCAGCCTTAAAGATTGCAGTGATGTGGCCACCAGCCAAGGAGTGCCAGCAGCCTCCAGGAGCTGGGCAAGGTGCACGGAACGGCTTCTCCACCAGGGCCTGCACAGGGAGTGTGGCCCTGCCTCCTCGATGTCAGACTCCAGAGAGAAAACCTTTCTGTGGTTCAAAGCTACTCAGTCCGTGGTGATGTGTACAGCAGCCACAGGAAATGAATCCACCTCCTATGCCTTGGTTTCCTCACCTCCGTTTTCTAGTGGGCCCCCATGGGTGGGCTAGGAGGCCATGCTAAGGGGAGCCGGGCCCTCTGCACTCACCCGCCTTCTCCCTGCATCCTGACAGCTCTAGGTCGGGCCCCGTGGCCTCTAGTAGAAAGTAGCCCAACCGGCCATAGCTGACTGGTCTGGGGCAGCAGATGGGAGTTCTGGCTGACTCCATGTCTCCCCAGGTGGCTGGGCCACAAAGAGCCTCTTCAAGCCCCCAGGGCCCCGTTTTCAAGCCCTCAGGTGGTGACCTGAGCTGAAGGAAGAGAGCAGCGTGAGACCGAGGGGAGAGACGGGCAGAGGGGCAGAGAACACGCAGGGACACCCTTTCCCCTGAGATGGGGCCTGGGCGGTTAGGAGAGATCCCACGGGTTCCCCTGGCTGTCTGAACAGGTCAGGTGAGCCCACCGAGGGGCCACCCGCCAGCCCATCTCACCTGGGAAAGCCCTGCTCCTCCTGAGGCCCAGGACATCCTGCTCTGCCCGCTCACGACTCACACGGCCCTTGCTGGAGCCTGTCTTCTCAAACCCAGCCGGGCGAGCGCGGGCATCAGCTCAGTTTTGCTCGCTGCGGCATCCCCAGCACAGAGCACACAGTAGATGGTCAACACACATTTCTGCAAAGGGATGAATGAGTGAGCCACAAGAGGCCTGGAGTGCGTGGCCAGTCTGAGAAGGGGATCTGGGAGAGGCCAGATACTGAGTTCAGCATTTAGGATTGTCCCTTGAAGCTTGAAAGCTATTCGTGGTGCCACTGTCTCTGCCCCGCACCCAGGAAAGGTGAAGTAGCCTGCTCAAGGTCAGCCCGCTTGTGGGGCAAAGCTAGGTATCATCCCGGGTCTCTGACCCCCGGCCCTGCCTTAGAGCTCCAGGCAGTGTTCTGGGGGAGATCGGGAAGAAATACAACGCTTGACAACTGCCTGTGTGTGCTTATTGTCACCCCACCTGTTCCTTGGAGTGACTGGCCATAAGATGGGGAGATGTAAAAGGACACAAGGAAGGAGCAGAGTGGGCAGGGTCCTGGGCTTCAGCCAGTCCAGGGGAGGATCAGCTCCAGGAGGGAGTGGGGGAGGGGGTGGTGGGAGAGATGGGCTGGTCAGTTCTTCAGCCACACTGGACCAGCTGAGTAGAGAAACTCGCCCAGGATTTAAGCTTTAAGACTAGCACTGAACTTATGGGATGAGACAGAACAGCCCAGAAGGAACCACTTACCCATCACCTTCCCCTCACTGTCCGGCTGAACTGAAAATGTTTGGAGGCAGAAGAGAGTGGACCCTGGGTGGGTCCATCCGACCCAGCTCTGCACGACCCTACTGTGGGCACTGCGGGGAGGGGGGGCTTCCTCTGCCCTAAAGAAACCATCCCGGGCCATGTCTGGAGCTCCTGGCTCTCTACCCGAGCCTGAAGATTCCTGCCCCCTCCCCATTCCTGGCATTCCTGATCCAGGACTTCCGTCTGTTCATCGTTTGTGGTAATGACACTGCGACTCTGATTTGTTTGAGTCTTATTCTGTAGAGCTACCAACGGAGATATTTACAAGATGAAATAAATGATGGGCTGAGATTTGCTTTAAGAACCAAACAGGGCGCAGGGGTAGGAGAAACGGAATTAGCTCTTCGTAATACAGTTCGGCCTGCTTTTGTATCTGAAATTTGCCATAGAGGGAAAATTTCCCCTGGAGGTGCCGAGGTGGGCGCCGGAGACACACACCTGGAGACTCGTCGGTGTCGCGCAGCTCGACCCGGGCGTCGGAGGGGGGCGGGGGGCGCGCGCGGGAGGCTGCGAGCTGGCGCGGGCTCTGGTGCCACCTGGCGGCCGTCGCGGGACCGACAGCCTCGGGGGCTCCCCGGGCCCTCGGAGCGCCCGCCGGGCAAGCGAGCCGGACACCACGACGCCGAACGCCCGGGCCCACCGCGGCTGCCCTGACCCCCGGAAGGCCCTTCGGCACCCCAGCCCAACCTTGCCCTCCCGGGGCCCGCCTCTGCCCCCCCTCCGCGCTCCCCGACAGAGCCGCGTGGCCAGCCGTCGTGGGGTGTGGACGACCGGGCTGACCGGGTGATTGTGGGGTTCCGCGCTCCACGCTTGCCAGGGAGCCTCCTGGGGGTGGCGGGTAGGCCCGGCCCCGCACTGGGCACATCCAGTCAACCCGTCAGGGTCTCACTTTCTGTAATTTTGCAAGATTGTCGCAGTTTAGAGGCAGCGAGTTACAAGAGCATTTCCCACCTCCCCGCTTGCTGCTCTCCGCAGTGGGAGCCTCGACGTTGAGCCCATTCCTTCACTGTCTAACCCCTCATCGCTGAAGAACAGGCTTGTAGTTTTAGCTTTTCCACTTTAGGTGTTTTCAGCTGAGGACAGACCATGACAACTGGGCTTTTCCTCACTTTCCACCCCACGCCCCTACACTCCCGCTCTCCTTCACCCTTCCCGCCTTGCACTTTCTGCTGCCACCCCCTCCCAGCTGTAGCTTATTTGGTCCTGAGTTTATGGCAACAGATTCGTTAACTACTATTCACAGATGAGCCGTGATTATTTTTTCCTTCTGCCCCAACTTTTCGTTTACTCTGGATTTAATGATTGTTTTGCATTTTCTTGTGCTTAGTTCTCTATATATTTGTTACTATCTTATTACCAGAATCTTCCCAGTTTACAAGTTGTGTAGATTAAAATACATTAGATATTCTGTTAATCTGGGCGTCTGCGGAACTCCTTCCCAGGGCCTTCTGGGCTGCTCCCATGTAAGGGGGCTGAAAGCTGCTGGCGCCCCGGGGAAAATCCTGGAGATGCCCTCAGCCTCTCTCTGGGGTGGCAGCACATTTCCTGGATCCCTCTTCTCATCTTGCTTTGTTGGCCCATTTTGACTAAGTATATCCTCCAGCAGCTTCCTGAGAACGGATGCTTGAGAGGTGAACACTGGAGACCTTGTGTATCTAAACATGTCTATTTTGCCCTAATGCTTAGTGGCTCAGCTGGATATATAACTGTTGCTTGGGAATCGCTTTCCCTCGGAGTTTTGAAGGTACTGCTACCATCTAGTAGTTATTTTTTTATTTTTTTATTTTTTTAAAGATTTTGTTTATTTATTTGACAGAGACACAGCGAGAGAGGGAACACAAGCAGGGGGAGTGGGAGAGGGAGAAGCAGACTCCCTGCCGAGCAGGGAGCCCGATGTGGGGCTCGATCCCAGGACCCGGGGATCATGACCCAAGCCAAAGGCAGACGCTTAACGACTGAGCCACCCAGGCGCCCCCATCTAGTAGTTATTGATGAGAAGTCTGAGGCCATTCTCATCCATGGTCCATCCTATTAAATTTTTTTTTTCCTTTTTGGAAGCTTTTAGAGTCTTCTCTTTATCCTTAGTATCCTGAAAACTCATGATGATGTGCTTTTGAGTGGGTCTAATTTTACATTGTAGAAGGATTTGAAATATCCTTTCGATATGTGTTTCACGACTTCCAGTTCTAGGAATTTAGAAGAGAAAACACAATTAGGGTGCCTGGGTGGCTCAGTCATTAAGTGTCTGCCTTCGGCTCAGGTCATGATCCCAGGTCCTGGGATCGAGTCCCGCATCGGGCTCCCCGCTCTGCAGGGAGCCTGCTTCTCCCTCTGCCTACTTGTGTTCTCTCTCTATCTCTCTGTCAAATAAATAAATAAGATCTTTAAAAAAAAAAAATAGAACTTAAAAAAAAAAAAGGAAGAAAACACAATTAGAAAATAAATCCAGGATGTCCAAATCGAAGTGTTGGAAATAAGGAAAAAAGACTATAATAGGAAGGAAGTGAGTTTGTAAAAATACACAAAACTTTCCCAGAATGGAGTATCACTAAGTCTACAGATTGAAAAGTCCTAGGGAGTCCTCAACCTGATGAATGACCAGAGACCCAGCGCCAGGCACCAGCTGTTGACATCTCTCGGTTTGCATGTTTGAAGCTGCATTTAAATGTCGCATAGAAATTATTTGGACTTCGATATACAATCCAGACAACAAGTGCTATGACTGAAACGAGGAAGCATTGGTGCTGATTTGCTGCATAAAACTGTGTCCAGGCTGGCTTCGTGGAGGAGGTGAAACTTGAGTTGGTTTGTGAAGCGGGGGTGGGCAGAGAAGAGGGCTAGGTGTTCCACAAGAGGGAAACACTGGGCTTGTAATGAACCCCTGGGGGGCGTGCGCGGCTGTACCCTGGACCAGGAGGCCGGGCTGGCTGCAGTAAGTATCAAGATAAGGTGAGGTGGGACCTGATCGTGGAGCCCAGGCCTGATCTGGCTGTGGTGGAGCCCCGCTCCTTATCTGAAACTTCCCACAGAGAAAACAATGCCCTCGCTGTGTTCAGCCTGAGCCCAATCACACCAAAGAGGCCCTGGGCAGCCGAGGCCCGATAAGCAGGTAAAGAAAGGTTCCTCTTGGGAACTGCAGGGCAGGGGGTCCTGCCTCTTGAAGTCACCTTGTGAGGGTGCCCCACGAGCCCCCTGCCCTCCTCGTGGAGTTCGAATCCTGACACTGGAGGGACCTTCGAGCCTCCTAGCCACTGGGCAGAGGCCAGCCAGCCAGGGTTCAGGATTTGCAAGGTCATGCTGCTCTTTGGTGACAGAACTGGGTTTAGAACCCAGATTTCTGGACCCCCGCCCAGGGCTCTTGCCTGCCTTCCTGTGCCCAACCAGGAGAGGCGGCCTTTCATCTGAAGGTTGCTTATACTCAGCTGCTCAGCCCTGGGGGCGTCACCGGGTCTCCAGCTGGGGGGTGGAGGAGGGGCCAGAGCAGAGGGCTTGCTGTGTGATTTAGGATCTGTATTTAAGCTCCCTTTGAGAATGTAAGTGCCAAGGGCAGTTCTGTCCATTCTGCATGTGCGTTCAATATCCTACGGCTCTTCGTGTTGGTTACCCATATTCCCCAGGTCCGGCTCTTCTGGATGCCTCCCTGCCAGAGAGCCCCTGCACAGCACATGGCAGGCAGCTGGATCCCAGAAGGAACTGGAGCCAAACAAAAGAAGAATTCCGTTGAGAAATGACTCAGGCGCTCAGTTTTGCAGAAAGGTTGCTGCTAAGCCAGACGTGCGGTGCTTACCGTCGGAGGCTGGGGTCCTCTCCCTGAAGGCAGCGGCCATATCCCTTTGGTGTCTGGGATGGCGCCTTTTACACAGAACTTGGGTGGCAAGAAAGCTTGGGTGTCCATCCAGCTGCCAGGGAGCAGCGGCGGCGAGAGCTGCCACCACTCACGCTCCCACCTGGGAAACGCCTTCCTTGTCCCAAGGGCAACGCCGTGTGCAGAGGGTATTTTTGGTTGTCATAAGAACTGGGGAGCTTCTGGCATTTAGGGCGCGGCGTGCTAGGCACCCTGTAATGCACAGATGCTGCGTGGGGAACAGTGGGGCTTGGCCTCCCGTCCTTCCTGGTTTGTGATCGGATCTCTGACCACTTTCTTTTTTGAGAAAGGACGAGTCATTCTTGTGCCCCCCAAGTTCCTGCTAATTTAGTGTCATTTGCATTTGCAGTCTTTTAGGTTATTTAACTTGTAAATTTCCCTCAATAATTCCAGCTCCATTACTTTCAGAGTCCTGATTGCAGCACTTAAATTTTTTAGTATTCCATGCACCTCCTTCGGAGATGTGTGGGTGCAGCCGCCATCAGAGCAGCCAGAAAGCCCTCCAACCTTCTGTCTGGAGGCTGCGGCTTGACAGATCCGCGGTGAATGCTGTGCCCAGGCTCTGAGAGAAGAGAGGGGCACAAAGAGGTTCTCACTGAGCTCTGCACTCCACGGGCCTTTTCCCAGGATTGCCCACAAATGGGCAGCTCCTCATACACTGGTAAAGCCTGCTGGGGAGGCACCTGCTGTCCCTGCTCTCAGCCCTCCATGGGGGATTTCACATGGGTCACACTTCTCAACTCCACACCCCGTGGGGCGGGTGTCCCCCCCTAGCGTCCCCACCACACCCCTGGATTCATCCTCCATCCTTTCTGGTCCTGCTCTGTGGCTCAGAGGCTGGCCCCAAAGGCTGTACCCCCAGTAGGAGCTCAGAGGGGGATTCATCTGGGTGCTCAGGACCATTGTTCCTTCAGGGAGGGCCCTCCTCCACCTCTAGCTCACTGGGCTCCACTAACAAGATTTTCCTCCTGGGGCGCCTGGCTGGCTCAGTTGGTAGAGCATGAGACTCTCAGTTTCAAGGTTGTAAGTTCAAGCCCCACGTTGGGCATGGAGCCTACTTAGATAGATAGATAGATAGATAGATAGATAGATAGATAGATAGATAGAT
>NW_023270680.1:417235-482123 GCF_011800145.1 Mirounga leonina
GATAGATAGATAGATAGATAGATAGATAGATAGATAGATAGATAGATGATAGATAGATGATAGATTGATTCTCTGGGGTTCTGGGGGGCTAGGAACTCAGACAAGGCAAAGAGAGGCAAGTAGTCTCTGCTTCTCAGCCAGGAAGACTGAAAGGCTGGGGGACTTGGCAGCCAGGGCTGGAATCATCTGGAGGCTTCCTCACTCACATAAGGTCTAACAGCTGAGACTGGCCGTCATCCAGAACTCCTACACATGGCCTCTTCATCTGGTCGCTCTGCACAGGGTGGCTTGGGCTGGCGTCACAGGAGAGCACAGAAGTCCATGGTACTTGAATGGTCTTGCCTTGGACGTCACATAATGCTACCTCCACCATATTCTGTCGTTCGGGGCAGGCAGAACCGCTCCTGCAGCTGCCTCTGCAAAGTGGACGGGGCTAAATGTTAGTGGCACACAGCCCTTACCTCCTTCGGCCACTCACTTCCCGCTAAGGCCCGGGAGGGTGCGGCTAACCCGAGGAAGATTTTCTCTGACACTGCTTTGTGGCTGCCACGGTGAGTGTCTGGCATTTTCTGCTTCTAGAGTAGGAGGGATTTTTCCCTGATAAAAGGATTTCCCTAGATCGATGAAGAGAGACGTATTAAGATAGATGAAGAACTTTCGATGCTCGGGGGATTACAGAGTCAATGAGAGGTTCGGTCCTGCGACCCAGGGAGAACCGTAAGTTCTGACTTGTCTGTAGCAAACGGTGTTAGGACGTGCCCTCTCTACGCTCCTGTAACAGAGTATACAATTACGTGCAGCGTACACGTTCTCCCCCTTTTTGCTGGGAATGGTATCTTTGGCGACATTGGAATATGGCCTTTTATGGCAATTTCAAAAATTGTTGTGGAACATTTTAATACGATGAGTGAGAAATTATAGACTCTAGATTTTGTATGTATATAAAGGATACCTTCTTTTGTCATCTTTAAATTCAACTTAAAATTAGTGGAACCTGAAACAAAAGTGATAAAAATGAGATAAAATCAATATAAATGATTCTGACTTTGAGAAGCAAATTGTCACAAAAAACTTTCAGATCTTATAAAAAGCACTAATTAACTCAGGGGAAGGGATAAAGTTGGAATAGAAGCTATGAATAGGTTTGGGGATTGTTTGATAATCCAGTTAATGAATCATATGAACACACTGGGAAAGGATGTAACTTCCTTGCTAATTTTGACAAGAAATGGAGACACTGACAAAGAAAGATAAAAATCCTACAGCACCTCTTCAAGGAGGCTGTCCGGGACACCCTGATTAATAAATGTCATTAATTCAAAGGGTTTTAAGATTAGGCCCGGAGCAAAAAAAATAACTTGAAATGCACTGCAAGCTTCAAACTCTTATGTGAAACTTGACAGAGATTTCCTCAAATGTGAAAAAAAAAAATCCTTAATATTTATGGTAATGATTACCAGCAATGCATTGTAAAATTGTATTGCTCAGGGTCCAATCAGGAAACGGAAAGAACGTAGCAATTTGAACAAGGAAGCTTTAACGTAAGGAATTAATTTGATCCGGGGATTGAAGTAATAAGGGATTGGCTAGAAAGAAGTAAAGAGGATTCAGACCCAGTGGGTGGCCATCGCCGTGGGGGAGACCGAGCATCCGTGAAGAGGTCCCTCTGCAGGGCTGAGATCCAGACCTTATTGGAGAGAGCGTGGCTCAGTGCGTGGCAGAGAAGTCACTGAGTTGCCAGGTCGGCTGCACTTGCTGGAACCCTCCCCCCTGGGGTGACAAATGACCATCCATAGGGAGGTGTCATATCTCAGAACTTGCCCCAAAGCCACAGGAGAAAACGAGGGGAGGCTGGTCATGCCCCACCCTCCAAAGCTGTCCCAGGGGATGCCAGGGGAAGCTTCTGGCTGCTGGGAATTGTTGAAGCTAGGTGCTTCACAAGCCACACAAGCTGCAGAAGGCGCTGGTCGGGACCAGGTGCTGCAGGATCCGGCCCAGAGCAGCACGCCCCACCGGGAAGAGGAAGCCTTCTCCTCCGGCGGCCCTCCAGCGCCCTCTGCTGACAAAGCTTCACACAGCAGTCGGCAAACAGTACATACTTTCCAGGGTCCACATAATCGCCCGAAAGCAGGCAGCCAAGGGATATTAGGAGCTGAGACGCAGTCACTCGATAACTGGCACAGAAGCTGCAGGAAACTTTTCTAGATTAACAAATCACTAACTTTGTATCCACCGTGCTAGAGGAAAGACTATCTTCCCAATTTCTCTGATCAGATTTTGTCAGTGAAGAGCTAGTCAAACCACTTAGAGCCAAACACTGCAAGAAAAAATACTATAGAGGTGTAGCAGATAGTTAAGGAGGGTATTTTATTTTTCTGGATTTTATGTTTTGGGGTATCTTTCAACTTTGGAAAATTGGTAACGTTATTTTTCTCATTCTAAGCCAATATTTACTTTCATTCCTAATACCGTATTCGTAATCACGGTGTTCTTTTTCATAAAGGGACTTCCCAAATTCTATTAGTTTCAGGGCCCCCCAAACTGGATCTGCCCCTGCCCATGGGAGATCTTCCCTTCAAGCTTTTTGTAAATGTTGCTCATCCAGAAAAGCTTCCGTGTGCAGAAACTTCTTTGACTACCTCAGGCTACACAGATACTTGGCCCCTTCGTATACTGGTTGTGGCCCTAAAGGGGGACTACTCTACACGCAGGTCTTCTGAAGCCAGATGTATGGGTTTTACTCACCAAGCAATTCTCCAGGTCTCTGTGATCCCCACTGGGCGTCCTACAGTTCAATCCAATCCTGACACTACCTTCCTGGGCAGAGCATCACATCCCACAGGGGAAGGGCTCAGTCCCACAAGACTGCACCCACCACGCTGCAGACGCCAATCACAAGTCCACGTTGTCACCCATGCTCCTGACCCACTGGCTTTCAATCAGAGGTTCCTACCACCCCTTCCTCAGGTTGGATAATTTGGTAGAATGAATCAGAGAACTTGGGGAAAGAGATTACTTATTAGATTATCAGTTTATGGGGCACCTGAGTGGCTCGGTCGGTTGAGCGTATGCCTTTGGCTCAGGTCGTGGTCCCAGAGTCCTGGGATCAAGCCCCACGTTGGGCTCCCTGCTCTCTCTCACTCTCTCTCTTACCCTCAAATAAATAAATAAAATCTTTTTTTAAAAAAATTACCAGTTTGTTAAAAAGGGTTACAAGTCCAGGGGCGCCTGGGTGGCTCAGTTGGTTAAGCGACTGCCTTTGGCTCAGGTCATGATCCTGGAGTCCCGGGATCAAGTCCCGCATCGGGCTCACTGCTCGGCAGGGAGTCTGCTTCTCCCTCTGACCCTCCTCCCTCTCACGCTCTCTGTCTTTCATTCTCTCTCTCTCAAATAAATAAATAAAATCTTTAAAAAAAAATTTTTTTAAAGGGTTACAAGTCCAGAACAGCCAGATTGAAGAGATGGGTGGGGCCAGGCTTGGGGAAGGGGCGCTGAGCTTCCATGTCCTCTCCACCCCTACCCACCCCACCCTGGCATCTCCAGATGGTCAACAAACCAGAGGCTCTCTGAACACCTTCAATTAGGGTTTGTTGATTTTTGTTTTAAATGGAGGCCTCATGTCATAGGCTCAGTGGATGAAATTACTGGCCATTAATGATTAATCCAACTTCCAACAGTTTTCCCCTCCCTCCTGGAGCGGTGGCGGCGGGGGGGGTTGCTGAAAAACCAACCCTCTAATCAGGGAGGTTGGTTCCCCTGGCAACCAGCCTCCATCCTGAGGTTTATCCTGGAGCCCCCAGCCCCAGCCATCTCCTTCACATCTAAAAAGACACTTGTCACTTCAGAGATTCCAAGGTTTTGGAAGTTACATACCAGGAAGTGGGACAGAGAGCAAATATATATTGCTCATTATGTCAAAGGCACTGTTTTATCTCTGTGTTCATTGGGCACCTAGCCCACGCCACTGTCTATTTTTATTTAACTAAAATTTCTTTCTAGCTTCACACAAATGTGTCTTCTTTTCCTGGAATGTGCCGAGAATTCTCTATCTCCTTCACAGCCATGGCCACCTCCTACTTTGGACCATCGTTTGGATTGTAAACCTCTAGAGGGAAGAGGTCATGTTATTTATCTATTTGAACTTGAACACCTAGCAGCATTCAATAAATGTCGATTGCATGAATTAAGATAGATCTCCTGTCTTCTTGACTAGATTATAAGCTCCTTGAGGACAGAGCTAGGGTTAAAGTTGAGGGAACTCAGGGAGGTCATCCCTCAGGGGACGGGGGGAAATGAGGCCTGTAAGGGCATGTCCTCAAGGCCCTGAGGGGCAAGGCCACATGGGTGTCACCTTTAAGTTCAGTGCTCTTTCTCCCCTTCGTGTGTGTGTGTGTGTGTGTGTGTGTGTGATGGGGTAGGAGGGCAGAGATGGAGTGAGAAGTAGAGTCTGTCCCCCTGGGCCCTGGTGGCTGAGACAGTCATCTGTCCTTCTCCCCATTCTTGGTGCAGGTAAGTGTGTCGGGAGGAGAACCCCAAGAGTCTGTTCTTTAAAAATCGGAGTGGGGGCCTCTGGCTGGCTCAGTTGATGGAGCATGTGACTCTTGATCTCAGGGTTGGGAGTTTGAGTCTCATGTTGGGTATAGATATTACTTAAAAAAAAATCTTTTCAAAAATGAAAATGAAAAATAAAGATGAGAGTGGTTGGGGACATGTGATCAAAGCCTTCCAAAATTCCTGACAATCTCAGCAGCAGGCTGGGGCCTAGGTCCTAACAATAGTCTAAAAGGGGGAATTAATGGGTCAAGAAGTACAAACTTAAAAAAATGTAATATTCTTCATTTTCCCTCAAATTGTTGTACCAATTTATAGCCTCATTAACAAAGTAGGAAGATGTATATTTCTCAGATGCCCCAACCTCGTCAACCTTGGATATTATCGAGACTATGCCAATATAAGAGCTAATGATTACTCATTGTGGTTAATTTGTGTTTCTCTAATTACTGGAGGGGTTGAACATCTTTTTAAATGTTTGTGGGTCAAGAAGACATATAAATGGTCAACAGACACATGAAAAAATGCTGAACATCACTAGGCATCAAGGAAATACAAATTTAAGAAAACCACAATGAGATACCACCTTACACCAGGCAGAATGGCTAAAATTAACAAGTCGGGAAATGACAGATGTTGGCGGGGATGCGGAGAAAGGGGGACCCTCCTACACTGTTGGTGGGAATGCAAGCTGGTGCAGCCACTCTGGAAAACAGTATGGAGGTTCCTCAAAAGGTTAGAAATAGAGGTACCCTATGACCCAACAATTGCACTACTGGGTATTTACCCCAAAGATACAGATGTAGTGATACAAAGGGACACCTGCACCCCAATGTTTATAGCAGCAACGTCCACAACAGCCAAACTATGGAAAGAGCCCAGATATCCATCAACAGATGAATGGATACATAAGATGTGGTGTATATAGACCATGGAATATTACTCAGCCATCAAAAAGAATGAAATCTTGCCATTTACAACAATGTGGGTGGAATTAGAAGGTATGCTGAGCGAAATACGTCAGAGAAAGCCAATTATCATATGATTTCACTCATGTGGAATTTAAGAAACAAAACAGAGGATCATAGGAGAAGGAGGGAAAAATAGAATAAGATGAACTGAGAGAGGGAGACAAACCATAAGAAACTCTTAACTAGGGTGCCTCTGTGCCTCAGTCAGTTAAGCGTCTGCCTTCGGCCCAGGTCATGATCCCAGGGTCCTGGGATTGAGTCCCACATCGGGCTCCTTGCTCAGTGGGAAGCCTGCTTCTCCCTCTCCCTCCTCCTTCCCCCCTGCTTGTGCGCTCTCTCTCTCTCATGCTATCTCTCAAATAAATAAATAAAATCTTTTTTTAAAAAAAGGAGACTGTGTTTTTTAAAGATTTATTTATTTGCCAGAGAGAGAGCACAAACAAGGGGAGCGGCAGGCACCCAAAAGGAGTCTCTTAACTCTAGGGAACAAACTGAGGGTTGCTGGAGTGGGGGGTGGGGAGACGGGGTAACTGGGTGATGGGCATTAAGGAGGGCACATGATGTAATCAGCACTGGGTATTATATAAGATTGATGAATCACTGAACTCTACCTCTGAAACTAATAATACACTATATGTTAAGTAATTGAATTTAAATAAAATTAAATTAAAATTTAAAAATAAATGTTTTTGGGTCATTTTAATTTCAGGAGGTAAAATCCTATGGTTGTTTGTTATTGTTGATGTTTAATAACAAAAATTCAATGGGAGTAAATTCTATAGATCTAGTTGGTTTTATTAACCAGTTCACGAACCAGGCAGCATCCTGTCTAGCAAGGAGACGAAGAGTACCAAAGGGCTACAGAAAAGGACAGATCTTTAAAGGTAGAGAGGGAGTGGAAAAAAGGAAATTATTAGCAAAGAATCCATTGTTTTAGCCAAGGTGGAGGGGAGTGGGGGTCTATCCTAGTGCCGACCAGGAAATTCCCATGTTGACTGGTTAAAGGTCACATTTCTGGGGGATTGAAACTGCAATTAGGTTAGGTATTAAGTCTTGGTTTAGCAACTTGGGGCCTTAACCTACGCCACCCTACTTTGGGCCTGTATTTTTCTTTCTCTTTTTTCTTTTTTCTTTATTTATTTTTAAAAGATTTTATTTATTTATTGACACGGAGAGAGAGAGCACAAGCAGGGGGAGAGGCAGAGGGAGAGGGAGAAGGAGGCTCCCCGCCGAGCAGGGAGCCCGATGCGGGGCTCGATCCCAGGACCCTGGGATCATGATCTAAGCTGAAAGCGGACACTTAACCAACTGAGCCACCCAGGCGCCCCTTCTTTTTAACACTGGATTCTTTTTTTATTTAAAAGAGCTTCTTCTTTTTTTAAGATTTATTTATTTATTTATTTTAGGGGGGGGAGGGGCAGAGGGAGAGGGAGAGAGAGTCTTAAGCTGACTCTGCACTGAGCGCAGAGCCCAACTCTGGGCTCCATCTCACGACCCTGAGATCATGACCTGAGTGGAAATCAAGAGTCGGCTGCCTGACAGACTGAGCCACCCAGGCGCCCCTCTTCAAGCTTTTCAAAAGAGAGAAGTAGAGGGCAGATTCTACTAGTGGATGGCAGCCTGCCTGTAGATCATGGAGTATCATGCTTGCACATAGTAGGTACTCAATAAACATGTGTCAGATTAATGGACGATCATCAAGGATCCTGCTTAGTGAGGTGTGCAGGGACCGTTCTGTCCTGTTCTTTCTCTCCTGATTCTGGGCTTGGCTAGGGGAGTGAAACCTCTCCCTGCTTTTGTGGGGAAGGGAGCCAAGGTGGAAATAGGACACGACGGCTCAATATGAACAGGTGTCCTAATCCTATCCGACCCAAGTTTTGTAGAGATGATTCCAGAGAACACACCAGAAGGGTGTGGCGTGTAGAACCTGGCACTTTCAGATCCTGCTAGACACTTGAGCTGCGAGCCAACACAAATTCTGAATCTCACCACGAGAGGGAGCCCTAAACTAAGGATGAGGCTGAAGTTCGGTCACGTGACGACTTCAAAGTTACCCTCGCACATTTCGATTTTCCGCTTAAATTTTTCCTCACAAGTTTAAATGGCTGCAGGAGATGCAACTCCCCGCCTAGTGTTGTTATACATATTTTTTAAAATAAAACTATTATGTGACTCTTGGCTATGTGTTCAGTGGTATCTAAATACCATACAATTTGATACCCACCATTTAAAAATATATAAAGTTCTCTTTTAACTTCCTCTTTCTTCATAAACTTATTTTTCCATTCACTTCCCTCATCTAATTTTATCATAGTAGAATATATATTACTTTTGGAAGTCTTTCATGGATTGTCCCTATCATACTTCTCAGCAATAAAAATATAAATTAAGGGCTCCCTGCTCGGCGGGAAGCCTGCTTCTCCTTCTCCCACTCCCCCTGCTTGTGTTCCTTTTCTTGCTGTCTCTCTCTGTCAAATAAATAAATAAAATCTTTAAAATATATATATATAAATTAAAACTTAAAGAAATTTTATATCCTGTGATCATGAGTCTCTATGTACTGCAAAGTGTTTTCTGGTTAGGGTTATCATTGCCACTATTAGTAAACGTATATCTCACTAAATCAACATAAATATGTTGCAAATTTTGATAATTGTTAAACATAAAAAGTCAATTTTTTTTTTTAAGATTTTATTTATTTATTTGAGAGAGAGAGAATGAGAGACAGAGAGCATGAGAGGGGGGGAGGGCAGAGGGAGAAGCAGACCCCCCGCCGAGCAGAGAGCCCGATGCGGGACTCGATCCTGGGACTCGATCCTGGGACTCCAGGATCATGACCTGAGCCAAAGGCAGTCGCTTAACCAACTGAGCCACCCAGGCGCCCATAAAAAGTCAATTTTCATTGGAAATGCCTCCCTTAGTGAGGTGGATGAGGTTGCTTTTACTTTCCAATTTGCCAGAGTAGGACACACTGCTGACCAAATACACTCCTGTATGCACGCTGAGAATGGATTTTGGGCTCTGTACAGCTGAGAACACCCGCGTGAGAGTGGTCAACGTTGAGATGCCGATTAAAGCCCGGATGAAAGCCTCTGAGCTCTGTCCTCTGAGGGCATGAATTTGGTTATTGACTACTTGTGAAAGCACATTACAACAAAATTTCCAGGTAGGTAAAACTTGACCTGTTCCTTCATCCTGCATCTAGGTAATCATCAGTCACTGTAAAGTACTTTTCCTTATAAGCATTTGCATCCATTTCGTCCTCTCCATTAACTACCTTTTTGTTTGTTTGTTTGTTTTTGTTTTTGTTTTAAGAGAGAGAGAGAGTGCATGGGGGGGGGTGAGGGAGGAGGGGCAGAGAAAGAATCCTCAAACAGACTCTCCACTGAGCAGGGAACCCCACATGGGGCTCAGATGTCACGATTGAGATCATGACCTGAGCCAAAAAATCAAGGGTGGGCCGCTTAACCGACTGAGCCACCCAGGTGCCCCTCCATTAACTACCTTAGCCAGGTCTGTATCTCCTTCTACCTGAGCCATGGTAGTGACATCCAGACCCCTCTATAGTCCTTCCTGCACATAGTTATCAGATTGGTCTTACTTATGTCTCTTCTACCCTGCTACTCTTTTGCAAACAAAACAAAACAAAGTTTCTGATCTCTTAGGATATGAAGTCTAGACTTCTGTGGCTATTATTCAGTGCTCCCTGGGATGTCCCTCTCTGTTCTCTTGAACACCGCTGGGCCTATTCTCATCCAGCATCCTCTCCCAATCTGGTGGGCCTCTCCCTCCTCGCTTACCTCCCATGTTGCAGTCTCTTTGAACCAATGGGCAGTCCCTTTTGGTCAGGTCCTCTCCAGGAGAGATGGTCCCTTCTGGTCTGCCACTGTCTTCATATCATGGGAAGGGCATATGCAGTTGCTAACAGAGACAGTACATATTTCTGCACTCATGTAATGTGCCATAAATCAGAGATAGAAATTTCAAGTAATTCTTCCTAGGGAATTATTATATATTAATAATGTTGACTAAGCATCTGCTGTGTTCATCACTGTGCTAGGCACTGGTGGAAGAAATAGAAATTTAAGATATAGGTCTGTCTTCCCTCAAAGAGCTGATAATTTACTTGGGGAAACAAGAATTCTACACATTAAGATAGCAAATAAAATAGTATAGAACCAAGGGATGCCTGGGTGGCTCAGTTGGTTGAACGTCCGACTCTTGATTTGGGTTCTGGCGGTGATCTCAGGGCTGTGGGATCGAGCCCTGCATGGGGCTCTGTGCTCAGTAGGGAGTCTGCTTGAGGTTCTTTCTCTCCCTCTCCCTCTGCCCCTCTGCTCTCACTCTCTCTCTCTCAAATAAATAAAATAAAATCTTTTTAAAAATCATACAGAATCCACATATTCACTATAAAGTTTTGAAAATAAAAAGTCCTAAAAAGTCGTATAGAATCAAATGCAAAATGAATCTGTTATGATATAAATTCTTTTCCTATGTTTTCCTTTTTTAATTTTTAAAACTAGAAGTAATACATACTTGTCAAAATGAAAAGTTTTGAAGTATACAGAGTAAAAGTGTATAAGTCCCTATTCACCCCTTTCTCAATCCTTCTTGGTGAATACCCTTCCAGATTCAATGGTCTTGGAGATCAATATATGTGTGTTTGTAAGCGCACATACACACTTACACAGTATATTTTACAGCAGTGTCATAGACATATTGTTCTGCAACTTGCTTCTTACAATTTTGTACCTTCCCCTGTCCTACATGCATGCAAATCTACTCTGTCCTTTCTAATGGCTGCTATCGTGTTCCATAGTAAGAACATCCTCTCATTTATTTCTCCTTGCCTTCTATTGATGAACATTTAGTTTAGTTTTAATTTTTTCTTATTAGAGTCACACTCTATTCAAAATTGTGCAAATTCATTCGTATGTATTCTGCAAACAGTAAAAACAAACACAGGAAAAACGAAGCAATAAAAACAATAAGTAAGCATTAGTCGTTAAGAATGTAAGCTCACATTTTTCCTCCTCTTCGTCTCTCCTCTTCTCCCCCCCTTTCCCTCGGAAAAGGTAAATTTAAAAAAAATTATAATATCTGGGGGTGCTTGGGTGGCTAAGTCGGCTAAGCATCTCTCTTCGGATGGGGTCATGATTTCGGGGTCCTGAGATGAACCCTACAATGTTCCACGGGGAGCCTGCTTCTCCCTCTCCCTCTGCCCTTGCTCATGCTCTCTCTCTCTCAAGTAAATAAATAAAATCTTTAAAATAATTATAATATCTCGGGCGCCTGGGTGGCTCAGTTGGTTAAGCGACTGCCTTCGGCTCAGGTCATGATCCTGGAGTCCCTGGATCGAGTCCCGCATCGGGCTCCCTGCTCGGCAGGGAGCCTGCTTCTCCCTCTGACCCTCCCCACTCTCATGTGCTCTCTCTCTCATTCTCTCTCTGTCAAATAAATAAATAAAATCTTAAAAATAAATAAATAAATAAAATAAAATAAAATAATTATAATATCTCATTCTGTTGGAAGAGAGAAAGGTATCAGTAAGTATAGGAAGTCTACGATTTGAACCTTTGATGTAGTAATCTACGGAAATACAACTGAACAAAACAGAACTAACAACCACAACAAAACCCCCTTAGAAAAAGCTTCACATCAGAGATGACCTTCACCATTATAAATAATGAATAATTGGAAACAACCTTGTGACTAATCCTCCCCAACCAATAGCTATTTCTCTGCCTCTCACATTGCAATGGAATTCCCCACTTAGGGGGGCACAGGGCTCTCCAGACTGATTTCTACATTGCCCAGCCTCCTTTGCACCTCTGACCATGTGACCAAGTGCTGGCCAATGGCGATGCAAGGTGTGAAGCACGTGACTTCTGAGTTTCCCCACCCCCTTCGCCTTTTCCCTTCTCTCCGCCTAGAATGAGGAAGTGCTAAGGAGCCCCGAGCCCTCTGCAGAGGAGGGAAGCTCCCTGCAGATGGCAGAGCAGTGAGATCGAAAGAGTCTGTTTCCCTGCACCTTGGGGCCACCGTAGCAGCCCTGGGCTGTTAGACAAGCAAACAAAATTTCAATTTCCCTTTGTTATTTTGAGTCTGTTCCGGCAGGCAAGTCTGTATTGTAACTAACACAAATGCAAATGACCAACAACAATAGGAGATGATGGGCTGGTCCATTGTATTTCTACTCGGTGAGATATTAGGTAGCTGTTGAAATTATACTTATGAAGGTATGAAATAAGAATAAAAACTCTTCAGATATATTCATTTTTTAAAGTATGATTAAAATTGCATATATGGGATTTTTTTATATATATAAGAAAAACTCTTATTAAGAAAAATATACTGGAACATTTTACATGGAAATGTTAATAATGATTATAGTTTAGATAACAAAACATTGAGAGATTTATATTTATCTTCTCATTTTATCATTTAACTTTTTTTAAAGATTTTATTTATTTATTTGACAGAGAGAGTGAGAGAGGGAACCCAAGCAGGGGTAGTAGGAGAGGGAGAAGCCCTCCCTCGATGCGGGGCTCGATCCCAAGACCCCGGGATCGTGACCTGAGCTGAAGGCAGGCGCTTAACCGACTGAGCCACCCAGGCGCCCCTATCATTTAATATTTTTTTAATAATTAAAAAATAAAGGGCACCTGGGTGGCTCCCTCAGTTAAGCGTCTGCCTTCAGCTCAAGTCAGGATCTCAGAATCCTGGGACTGAGCCCAGCCCAGCAGGGAGTCCTCTTCTCCCTCTGCCCCTCTCCCTGTGTTAAAGATTTTATTGAACTCATGAGGGAACAAAGCAGATGTGATAACCAGCTCAAAAGAGGAGCCAAGGGGCCCTTGGTTGCCTCAGTCGGTTAAGAAACCAACTCTTGATTTTTGGCCTAGGTCATGATCTCAGGGTCATGGGATTGAGCCCCGAGTCCACGTCGCACTCCGACGTGGACTCGGGGCTCAGTGGGGAGTCTGCTTCAGGATTCTCTCTCTCCCTCTGCCTCTGCCCCACTCTGTGCTTGCTCACTCTCTCTTTCTCAAAATAAATAAATCTTTAAAAAAAAGAAAAAGAAAATACACCTGTTGAATTAGACAGTCCCCGAAGTTTTAGGCAATAGGTTTTTTTTAGAAAATAAGGATGGTGGAGATTTCTGATTTTCCCTTTTTTTTTTTTTTAAGATTTATTTATTTTAGAGAGGGAGAAAGCACACAAGCAGGGAGAGGGGCAGAAGGAGAGAGATAATCTCAAGCAGACTCTCAGCTGAGCGTGGAGCCCGATGTGGGGCTCCATCTCTCCACTCTGAGATCATGACCTGAGCTAATGATTTTACCTTTTTAACTGTCATGCATACTATGTGATTTGTCATTATTTTCTGGAATCAAGTAAAGAAACAAAGTAAAGTAGTTTAGCATTCCACAGAAGGTTCTCAAACCATAAGCCTACAGCAATGACTAGCTACTTTCTTGCCATGTGTTCACCTTAGTTTTCATTCACCCTTGGACTTAAAATCACAAAACTAATATTGTACATCAAATTCTTTTTAACATTGAAAATAGGTTAAATGATAAAACAGAGATTATTCTGAACTTAGTTCAATAGTATGAATACCGGGGCAACTGGGTGGCTCAGTTGGTTGAGTGTCTGCCCTCGGCTCAGGTTATGATCTAGGGTAGAGCCCCAGATGGGGCTCTCTGCTCAGCAGGGAATTTGTTTTTCCCTCTCCCTCTGCCTGCCGCTCCCCCTGCTTGCGCTTTCTTGCTCTCTCTCTGCCAAATAAATAAATAAATAAATAAATAAATAAATAAATAAATAAATAAAATCTTAAAAAAAAGTAGTATGAATACCATGGTTTAATTTACTTTACCACCTCTGCCCTCATTTCTTTTCTTTTTAGAGTTGGAACATCACCAACCCACCTCTTGGGAGACAGATGAACAGAGGTACTTGGGCTAAATATCTGGGAGAACATGCCAGAGATTCGAAACCAGGACACAGAACTTGAGGACTGCATGCTTTCAGAGGGATTCTACCTGCTACCTGAGTCAGGTGAGCAGCCGAGCCCAAGGGACAGAGGGAGAGAAAGAATCTTGAAGCAGACTCCCCACTGAGCGCAGAGCCCAAATTGGATGCGGGGCTCAATCCCACGACCCAGTCTCTCAGTGTCTGAGATCCAGCCCCCCCAGCCCACGTTTCCTGGGAATCAGAGAAACTCTCATATCTGATATTTTCAAAATTTCTTTCAGCTTCTATTATCTTCTGGGGGGATTGAAATTAAGTATTCCCAATCAGGGGGGAACAAATCTCCCTCACCACCTGTTTGGTTACTCTGTCCTTCTGTGTTCTTCTCATCGAGCTAAGATGCTAAATAAAATGACCACGTCTCCAAATAAGGTTATCAGTGATTGAAAACCTATCAGACTGAAAGTGTGAGTCATCATTCAAATTCCCTGAAAATTCCAGTTTATAACCACTTCCCCCAAATTCCCATTTATAAATAGAAAAATCAAGAATGAACTGGTTTCCTTTTTAAATCCACTTCTTCATCTCTAAAAAATTAGTTTACTGCACAACTTCACTCAACACATGTATGTTGTTCTGATCAAAGCAATTCTAAATAAAGCTGACCTGCTGAAACTTCCTGTTACTTTTCTAGCAAGAGCTGTTAACATTCAGCATGAAATTTCACTGTCACGTAAAGGATGTTTAATGATTTCCTGATTCAACTCCAGCAGAAGTGGCTTGATTCCTTGTTACTACGAAACCCATAGCAACAAAAACAAAAAGACAAATTAGGAAGAATTCCTCATCTTATGAAATTGCAGTCGAAGCCACTAAATGTCAGCATTAGGAATAACAGAAAGGAGGCCAGTTAATAAAATACAGCAAGAATGACAAAAGTTGAATTACTGGGTCAAAGACAATATGCATTTTGATTTTGATAGTTACTGCCATATTGCCCTTGTAGGAGACATGCCAATTTCACCTTCCTGGGGTAACTAAGGAGGGTGTCTATTTCCACACAGCCTTGCCTTCACCGGCTGTCACTTTTTTTTTTCCAATCTGATAGGCGCAAGGTGGTATCTTGTTGTAGTTTGTTTTTGTTTTTGTTTTTAGAGAGGGAGAGAGAGAGAGGCAGAGGGACAGGGTGAAAGATTCTTAAGCAGGCTCCATGCCCCGCACGGAACCTGATGGGGGGCTCAATCTCACAACCCTGAGATCATGACTTAAGCCCAAATCAAGGCAGACGCTTAACCGACTGAGCCACCCGGGTGCCCCAAGTGTAGTTTTAATTTATATTTATCTCATTTTGAGTGAGGGTACATAATCTGTCATATGTTTATAAACCATTTGTATTTCCTCTTCAGGAAACCATATTTTCAGAGCCTTTGCCCAGTTTTCTATTTTGGTCTTTTTCCTATTGAATTGTAAGAGCTCTTTATGTACCAAAGAGATTTGTCTTTGATGTGACTTGCCAATATTCCCGCCCCCCCCAATTTTGCCGTTTGTCTTTTGACTAAGCAGCTGATTTGGTTCAACGTAAAGAACTTTAATCTTAGGGCGCCTGGGTGGCTCGGTGTTTAAGCGTCTGCCTTCGGCTCGGGTCATGATCCCGGAGTCCTGGGATCGAGCCCCACATCGGGCTCCTTGCTCCACGGGAAGCCTGCTTCTCCCTCTCCCACTCCCCCTGCTTGTGTTCCTGCTCTCGTTATCTCTCTCTCTGTCAAATAAATAAATAAAATCTTTGGGAAAAAAAAAAAGAACTTTAATCTCGAGGATTTTCTAAGTATTTGTGTGCCCCAAGGAGGCTATTGAGATAGAAGACTCTTATTTGGACAGACACAGAAATCCACCAGCTTGGCATGCACTGGTGGGCCCATGGGCAATGCTTCCAAGCCAAGAGATGAGAAGAAGGGGACTGAAATTGCTCTGTATAGTGTGTGCAGCGTCCTCTCCATCATGGGCAGGAACACTGGCAGACAGAGCACCTTTGGGAACATGTCTCTCCTCCTTAAAATGGATTTGGCACACATTCCACCTAAGGCTTCCCGCCGGAGAATGGAAGGGCACCAGGAGGAGGGGTCCTGCCTCACCTCTCCTGATAGGGGCTGCCCAAGGGTGTGCAGGTCCCCTTCCAGATGGTCTGTGCCAAGGCCCCCTGGTGTTATTCTAGATCCAATACATCATTTCGGAAATGTATGGCTGGGGCTAATCCCGTCCTGGGGGTTGTCCTGGTGTAGTTGATGTAGTTCTTGAATGTTGTTGGTGGTGGGGTCTGGAGTCGATGGCCAAGAAAGAATTCTTGAGATGTCTTCGGTGCAAAATGGTGGCTTTATTAAAGCACGGGGACAAGACCCATGGGCAGAAGGAGGTGCTGCCATTGCTCCCTGCTGCCCCAGGATTACGAGGAGCAAGTGATTTTATACCTTGGGGTTGGGAGAAGTCAAGAAGTTCTTTTTTTTTTTTTTTTTAAGATTTTATTTATCTCTTTGACAGAGAGAGACAAAGGGAGAGAGGGAACACAAGCAGGGCGAGTGGGAGAGGGAGAAGCAGGCTTCCCACCAAGCAGAGAGCCCCTTGTGGGGCTCGATCCCAGGACCCTGGGATCATGACCTGAGCTGAAGGCAGACGCTTAATGACTGAGCCACCCAGGCGCCCCGGAAGTCAAGAAATCCTTAAAGGACTTTCATATGTTCAAGAAGACTTTCAGGATCCTGGAGGAATGTTATAACCTGCCTGTCTCAAATATTTGTCGATGGGCTGCAGGTTATAAAGAGATTTGATTTTATCTACATTCCCTCTGCCTTTGTTTCCCACATCCTAGTGAGAGGGGCAGACAGATCCTTGCGCAAGATTTTAGCCACCATGGCCCGGGGACAGGGTTATCATTATGCCCGTTGATAGAGAGTTAAGCAGCTTGCCCAGGTTCCCCCAGGCACTTGTTGGAGCTGGCTGCCAGCTAGCAGGACCTGAGTAAGCTCTCAAGCCCCACGCCATCACAATGCTAGAGCCCAAGGATGGTTTCGGGATTCGGAAAGGATGGGCCAACAGCCTCACCGGAGCAAACTTTCTGAGGTCTGAGATGGACACCTTTCTTCCATTTCCCGTCCGCCTCTCTCAAAGCTCTTCCAGAACCTGTGCCCAACCACCTGGGTTCTACCAACGTTCCCAGAGCATTTCACAAGTGGCCCTTAATTTTTATGCACCCTTGCCTTATTTTCTCACCTAGACATACGGACAGAGCCCAGGCATAAATTTATCTGCATTTCCCACAGCGCTGGGCAGAGCGCTTTGGGAGTAGGCGGCTCTCCGGAGACCTCGGGGGTGGTAATGCGACGGATACCTGGTCAGCACCGCCAGCGACGCAGGAGAGAAGCGCCAGGGCGAGGAGCCGGGAAGTTCGGGTGAAGCAACCTAATTTCACCGTGAGGGGAGGCCCGATGGAGAGCGGGAGGAAAACCGGACGTCTAGGGGGACAGCCCGCCCTCCGGGGGAAAGGGTTCTTCCTGCAAGGTCCGCTGGCCTTTTTCAAGGCTTTTGGAGACGTGAAGCCAGGTGCAATTGCCTCTGAAGTCGAGCAAACTGGGCCGGGCCTGCGGTCCCGCCCCGTCCCGCCCCGTCCCGCCCGGACACCGCCTCGGCCCCCGCAGGCGCGGCGCCGGACCTGCACGGCCCCGGCTGAACCCTCTCGGAGCCCGAGGCTAGAGGCCTCCGCTAGGCCCCGCCCCGTCTCGCCTTGCCCCACCCACCCCGCCCACCCCACCCCGTCTTAGCCCCGCCCACCCGCCACCAACACCCGCCCCACGTTAGCCCCGCCCCCAACCTATTCCGACCCACCCTCTAACCCCGCCCACAACCCTCCTTCCTGGCCGCGCGAGGGGGGTGCGGCGGCCGCAGCGGCGGGGGCGGGGCCAGCCTCACCCGGAATGAAAATAAACGGCGGCCGCTGCCGCATCCGGGTACTCGGCGGGTCGCGGCGGGCGCGGTGGTGGCGCAGGTGAGGAGGCGGCGGCCGAGCGTCCGGTCTCCGACCCGGGCCTCCCCGGCGCTGTCTGGCGCCCCTGTCCCCGGCACGACCCCGACGCCTCCCCCGCCCGGGGCGGGGCGCGGCCGCAGCGGCGGGCAGCGGGCGGTGGGCGGCGAGCGCGGAGGCTGGCCGGGGCTTGGGGACGCGCCGACGGTTCGCGCGGCCCTAGGTCTGCGCTGGGCTGGGCCCGGTGGTGGGGTGTTTACATGGAGTTGTTCTGCGGGGGGGGACAGAAGAAATGTATACCCTGAAGTAAATCTCGTTAGCCAGACAAAAAGCTTGAATCTTAACACTGCTGTGCCATATATGTCATTTGGGATTCATATTTGCAGTCAGAGCTAGGTTTTCTTTGCTATTTAATGAGAAAATATGGTTGGTTCTGCATTTCTCTGATCAGCTGGTTCTGCATTTCTCATCTCCTTCCCTTACTCTTATTTTTTAATACAAGAATCTTTTATTGCTCCGCTGGAGAGGAAATGCAGTGTATTCTGACTATATGTTGTATGTATATTTGAAAAGCTTTGGGTAAAGGTCCCCATAGATCGATTCAGTACGGAAGTGAAAGTGAAAATTTTAAAGTAGTTTACAACGTTTCACTTTCAGTTAGGAGCAGTAATACTGATGAATTTCTGGGCTTCCTCCCTCCCGCCCCGTTTTATTGAGTAATAATCGACATACATCACTGCTTTTTGGCTGTAATGTGAAACATTGTATGGCATGCATAATGAAACTCTCAGTTCTCTAGTTAAAATTGAAAACTGGTTGATTAAACTTCTCTCTTTTGATTTCAAGTATGTATCCTCTTTTTATTCTGGTGTCTCTAACTGAAATTTTTGTAAATTTCCAAACAGCAGATTAATCTTTTTTAAACATTAAGTCTCGTGCCTGTAGACCTCCCTCTGTGCTGTTGATTTGCTCAGTGGGTAGAGTGTGGGACACACAGTGCGTTTGTGAAACCCTTTGGGCCTTTAGTCAGACCTTCCAAAGAGTCCTCCATAAGCAGCCCATGAAATGATCATCCCTCCCCATTGATATTTTATCCAGAATTCATGAAGATTTATGAGTAGGGAACTATGTATAGTGGTTGTGTGAGTTATTTGTGTTTGAAAAGCTAAGTACTCATGCTTTTCTGTGTGGGCAGCAGTTTGTTAGTGCTTGAAGATCTAGGGTTCTCTCGTGGTTCACCTGGATGCACAGCAACCTCCTTATTGACATGTTTGTTCCCTACTCCCTGTCCTAATGACCCTCTTTCTTATCCCCCAGACTGATATAAAATAGATTTGAATTTTCTTTTTAAGTATTCATTTATGGAATACATTGAAGTTAACAAACTTGATTTAAAAATTAGGTGAACTGGGTTTTGAGGGTGTGGAATACTACAGGCCCTATATAGAAAAAAAGAAAGTTATTTATCAAGGTTATGTTAACCCTTATATATATTTTTTACTCTATAGAACGTGTCTTCATCATTCAGAAGCTAATCACCCTTTTACTTTTCTTACTCCTTCTCTGATTCTTACTCCTTCTCTAGCAACCTTCCCCACCCCTTCAAATTGCTATGCTAAGTGAGAGATGAGTTAGACAACTCCTTTGCTGCCAGGGGCTTCTTTGGGAGAGACTAGTTACGTAACACAGGACAGACAAGCAGCAAAAGATTGCGGGACAAAATGCAAAGTCCAGTGTTGTAGGCGGAAATCCCAGGCTGGCTATGGCGCTGCCGAACTTTGTGACTTTGGCCAAGTCATTTTTACAAACCTGGGGCCTGGGTGTTTTCAGCTGTAAAATGATGATCCAACTAGTGTTAGATTTGAATAGTACATAGATCTGCTGTTTGCTTATTGCAAAATATATAAAATTTTTCTAGCAAAACTTTTTAATTTTAAAAATTCAGGTATAGAGAATGTTGATAGTTCACGGTTCCAGCTAGCTTTTATGTTTACCCTACCAAGGTGGTTGATCTTTGTGTTAGACTCACCAAAATACAAATACAAGAGAATTTATGTATCTATGTTGAATTGTTTATGAAAGTTAACAGCTTTAGGGACTCATCTTTCTCTCATTTGATCTTTTCTCTTAGATCAGAGAACAATAGTTTAAGAAATAGAGAAGTATAATAAACCTTGCTACATATTAGCAACTTTGAAGTACATATTTTATGTAACGTATAATTTGTAACTATATAGCGTATTTTAGCATGTGTATAGAATGTGTATATTTTAGAGAAGTTTAGAGCTAGTTAAAACCTAATCTAAAAGTAATTTAGAGGGGTGCCTGGGTGGCTCAGTTGGTTAAGCATCTGCCTTCAACTCAGGTCATGATCCCAGGGTCCTGGGATCAAGCCCCACGTTGGACACCCTGTTCAGCAGAGAGTCTGCTTCTCCCTCTCCCTCTGCCTGCCACTCCCCCTGCGTGTGCGTGCGCTCTCTCTGTCAAATAAATAAAATCTTTTAACAAAAAAATAAAATGAAAAGTAATTTAGATTAAGCAGGAGAGGGAGGTGTGGAGGGGAGCTCTTCTTACCACATTGAACACATCAATGTGTTTGGTAAGTTATGAAATGCTTTGAAAGTAGTGTGGGGTATTGCTCATGTACTGTTTTGCTTTCAAGAATGGCGCAAAAGAAATATCTCCAAGCAAAATTGACCCAGTTCTTAAGAGAAGACAGAATTCAACTTTGGAAACCTCCATATACAGATGAAAATAAAGAAGGTGGTTTGGCATTGAAGGTATTTTCTTTTAAGACATAAATAAATAGCAGTGTTGTAAGTCTCCTTGGTAAATAAGATTCTGAAGTCCCCGGAAATTTCCAGGTTTAACCGTGTAAATTTTTGGCATAATCAAAAGTATTAGTGATAAGCAGGTACCCACTTTTTACTAGGAATTGACAAACGTATTTTTGTTTAATAAGATTTTATTCATATGAGAATGTTCTCTAATTTCCCAGGCACATACTATTTTTAATACCTTCACAGTGTTTACATAGAGTTAGTAACTTGGGAACTGATTTTACCCTGCTGGGGCACAGTCCTGATGCCACTAAGAGCGTGTATCACATGTTTATGGGGAGCAGCTGGTTGGTTCTCTGTTCTCCTTGCTAGCGTGGTTTGCTATAAAACAATTGTTTCCTTCCCCCGGCTTTTTTTATACTATGGCTATCTGTTCATTTGTCCAAAATACATTTTTCTAATACTTACCTGTCAATTTTTTATGGTGACATCAGAAATGGCATTACTTTACGTGAGTGAGATTTCTAGAAATTGAAGTTTGCCTGCTTTTTCAAACAAAAACAGTAATCATTTTTGACAGAACTCTTATTTTGGAATATAGCATGTACTTCTTTGCTTTCTCCGTCCAAGTATCCTGAGATAAACGATGGAGTGTTTATCAGGAACTAAAGATTGTTACAAGGGCATCATATTGTCCAGTGTGGTGACACAGTGATGTGCTTGGGAGGGAAGAGTTTTCCTTCCTGTCTTTCCCGTTCCTGACAGGTCTCACTTTTTATTTTTTGCAACCCATCTTGTGACCTTTTTTCTGAATTTGCTTGTTATAATCCCTTGGCTCTGAAGCTAGGTATGGCATAATAAGAAAGCTGTTTGGTCTTTGTCCCCAGTGCCTGACACGGAGCTCCTAAAACCCTTGGAATAGCCCCAGTGGTAAGGGTGATAGGAGCATCTTTTGTGCCAATGAGGCAACTCTTGGTAATACCTTCAGGATGGGGCTGGTGGCCAAAAAGACCAAACTTCAATTAGAAGATGAGACTTTCAGGGCGCCTGGGTGGCTCAGTCGGTTAAGCATCTGCCTTCGGCTCAGGTCACGATCTCAGAGTCCCGGGATGGAGCCCTGCATCGGGCTCCCTGCTTAGTGGGGAGTCTGCCTCTCCCTCTCCCTTGCCCCTTCCCCCATTCATGCTCTCTCTCTCTCTCTCAAATAAGTAAATAGAATCTTTTAAAAAAGGAGAAAAAAGATTAGATTCTCAGCCTACTTTCCAACCTTGGGGAGAAGAGAGGGCTGGAGATTGAGTTAATCACCAGAGGCCAATGATGTAATCCATCATGCCTACGTAATGGAACGCCCATAAAAGCCCTTAAATGATGGGTTTCAGGGAGCTTCCAGATTGGCAAACATACCCATGTGCTGAGAGGGCGGCAAACCCCTACTCCTCAGGGACAGAAGCTCCTGCACTCATGACCCTTCCAGACCCCACGTATGTACCTCTTCACCTAGACACTCGTCTGTGTCCTTCATACCAAACTATGATTGTAACTATAGCATTCTTCTGAGTTCTGCCGAGTCGTTCTAGCAAATTATTTTACAACCAGTACCAGTGATTCAGAATTTTCTGTTAAGAAAGTTATTTAAGTCAAACTTGACTTGTTCTCACAAGTTAGAAAAATGAGATTGTTTTCTTTGTTTTTTTCTCTTTCTGTCCCCTCCAGGAGAGTTGATGACCTCAGTGTTCCTTAATTTGTAATGTATTACAGTGACATAAGTCATGGCCCACCTTTCTTTTGCCACTAGAACAGTCCAGTTATTTTCGCATCTTCTGTTGGGTCTGTTTTCCTATTCTTTATTTGTTTTTATTTTTCCCTGGATCCTTTCTAGCCTCTGTACCTCTCTAGATGCCAAGCCCATCTGGATTTCCCTCTGATGGGCTGACCACCACTCCGCAGTTTTTTGCCTTAGAGTCCTTTATTAATGCACTGTTCTGTACTGTGCCCCTTTTTTGAGTTGGCACTACATTGATCTCTTTTCTGATTTTGCTTCACAGGACCTTGCTAAGAAGTACTCTGACAGGCTAGAATGTTGTGAAAATGAAGTAGAAAAGATAATAGAAGAAATACGTTGCAAAGCAATCGAGCGTGGCACAGGAAATGAAAACTATAGAACAACAGGAATTGCTACGATTGAGGTCTTTTTACCTCCACGGCTAAGAAAAGTGAGTAATTTTCCCAAACAAGTACATGTAGCAATGCTTTGTTAACTTAGTGATAAATTATGATTTTTTTTTTAAAGATTTTATTTATTTATTTATTTGAGAGAGAGAGAGAAACAGCACGAGAGGGGAGAGGGTCAGAGGGAGAAGCAGGCTCCCCGCCGAGCTGGGAGCCCGATGTGGGATCCCAGAGTCCTGGGATCATGACCTGAGCCGAAAGCAGTTGCTTAACCAACTGAGCCACCCAGGCGCCCAATTATGATTTTTTTTAAAAGCTACAATCCAAAGTTAAGGTTCTTTTAAGTTACTTCAAATGCTGAGTGTTTATCAACTTCAAAGTTAATTTTATGGATTCTTAAACTGGAACATATACAGGGTAGGTTTGTCCCTCTTAGGCCTTCCAAACTTCACAAAGCCATGTATCACATGCTTACCTTTTCTAGAGTTTGAATGAACATTTAGAAATAATGGGGAATTAAAAGAGTACTTCCGGCTTTCCCAAACCGTGCACGGTAGGACACATCAGGAAGGATGTCTCCTTTTTTCCTGTGCTGATGGAGGCTAAAGGGTGGTCAGCTGAGTGCTCAAGCGGGGCCACCTTCTGTCAGGGCCATGTCCTCAGTAGTTCAAGTCCAGAAATGGTATTGGGGCAGGGAACCCAAAGGTCGCTGGCCTCTGAGGACTGATAGGTGTTAATCATTTTCAAAAGATATGAAAAAATATATATGTGTGTCAGAGCTACCTCAGGACTCAGTTTTACTCTAAGAGAAATGAAAACCATGTCCGTGCAGAAACTTGCTCATGAATGTTTATAGCAGCTCTGTTGACAAAAGAGCTCTGTTTGGCCAAAAGGTGGAAATTCCCCAAATGTCCGTCAGTGGGTGAACAGATAAATGAATGCACTGTAGCCACACAGTGGAATATCATTCAGCCATGAAGAGGAATGAAGTGCTGACACATCTTCAACATGGCGGAACCTCAGAAACATTATGAAAGAAGCCAGACACAAAGGCCACGTGTTGTATAGTTCCATTTGTATGAAATATCTAGAATGAGTAAATCCACTGAGACTAGATTAGTGGTTGCCTGGGGCTTGGGGGTTAAAGGGAGAGAATAGGGGGCACAAAATATGGTATTTTTTGGAGAGGATGATGAAAGTGTTCTGAAATTTGATCATGGTAATGGTTGTATAACTTTATAAATGTACTGGAAACGACTGACTCATATTTTAAACAGGTGAGCTTTATGAAATGTAAATTGTATCTCATTAAAGCTTTAAAAAATTTCTAGGAAAGGGCGCCTGGGTGGCTCAGTCGGTTAAGCGACTGCCTTTGGCTCGGGTCGTGATCCTGGAGTCCCGGGATCGGGTCCCGCATCGGGCTCCCTGCTCGGCGGGGAGTCTGCTTCTCCCTCTGACCCTCCTCCCTCTCATGCTCTCTGTCTCTCATTCTCTCTCTCTCTCAAATAAATAAATAAAATCTTAAAAAAAAAAAAAAATTTCTAGGAAAAATAAAGAGCTTTATGAGAAAAAGAAAATTACATATGAATCTACCTCAGGATGCCCGTTCATGAGTTCAAAGGGTAATATACCTGATAGGCCTCCTCTTTGCTAGTACCCAGCACCTGGGAAACCAGACCACCAGTCAGAAGGCTGGTTGGCGAGTGTGGAATCTGAGCAGATTCGCTTGGTCTCCTAGGCTTTCCTAGTGATTCCAGTTTTTCCTCCTACGCCCAGCCAGTGGGGAATGAAGAGGTTCCAAGATGGCGTTTTGCCACTCCCTGCTCAGTGGGCATGGTGCAAGGGAACGTGTCTTATTCCCTGAGGGTGGCTGTGGTGCTGAGGTGTGTCGTATAGGCTAGCTCCCTTGAATGAAGACGCGTCACAAATCCCTCTGAACATCTTGCTTCCCCCCGGAGGCTGGAACCCGGCCTGGGGTGCACACTTCTGCCCCCTTGAGGGCTGCGGGGTCACGAGGTCAGCACGTGCCAGGTCATGTGCAGTAGCTTCTCTGCCAGGCATGCGTCACTTCAGTCCTTAACATTTTCTGATACCAGCCTTCCTGATTTTATAGACGGAGTAACAGCACCAGAAAGTGTCACGCTGAAGTACATTCTCTTCCTTTTTTTAAAATTTTTAAATTTAAATTCGGTTTAGTTAACATAGGGTATATTATTAGTTTCAGGGGTAAAGGTCAGTGATTCATCAGTTGCATATAACACCCTGTGCTCGTCACATCACGTGCCCTCCTTAATGCCCATCACCCCATCATCTCATCCCCCCACCCACCTGCCCTCCAGCAACCCTCAGTTCGTTCCCTAGAGTTAAGAGTCTCTTATGGTTTGCCTCCCTCTCTGTTTTTATCTTATTGTATTTTTTTCTTCCTTTTCCCTATGACCTTCTGTTTTGTTTCTTAAATTCCACATGTGAGCGAAATCATATGGTTATTTGTCTTTTTCTGACTGACTTGTTTTGCCTAGCATGATACCCTCTAGTTCTTCATGTACCCTTCTGTACAGTTTCTTTGCCTTTTTTTAAATAGGATAGGAAAAACCTGTTGGAGACCCGACTGCACATCACTGGCAGAGAACTGAGGTCGAAGTAAGTATCTGTCTGCCCGGTGCCCCAGCTGCTCTCGGCCCTCCTACAGTGGCTCATGGGATCCTTTGCGACAATCCTGTTAGAGAGATAGGGCAGGTACTATTCTCCTCACTTAGTGGAAAGGAATATTGAGGCTTTGCGGTTACAGAACGTGATCAGGCTCACACTGGCAGTTCAGGGCAGAGTGAGAACTCAAGACTGGCACCATTTGCCTTCATTTCCTGGTATAACGAGACCAGTGGAAGCTCTGTGCCTGCCACTTAACAGGTACTTGATAACATGCTTGAATCAATCAATGAGTGATATACGTAGCCTGATATTCATCAGATCATTAGCTTTGAATTTTATTTCTTAGTGCATTCGTAACTTGCTGTGACATCCAGCAGTGTTTTAGCCAATTTCGGGCTGTTGGCCCATCTGTAAAAAGAAAAAATACCTGTCACGTACTAGTGACGTTCTCACTTTTGAGAGCTGGTTGTTGGTTATGTCATCCACTTCTGTATTTTTAAATGGTAAGTGTTTTGAGTACCTCCAGGGCTAGCCAGCCCTTGTTTCTGAAGCTGATTTTTCTCATTTTCTTTGGTCTACATCAGGGCTGTTAGGGATGGATTCAGGAAGCAACATTCATTCAACACACATGAGTGGAAGATTGTTTGGAACAACCCTCTATTATGGGCTCCTTCAAGGAGACCGCAGAAAGTATAGAGAATGGATTTTCTCCTGACATGCAGCCAGGGCCCTCCTCTTCAGATGGATATTCCGCACGAGTGGTCTCCACTTCATAAGGAAACAAGTAGTAAAGCAGATAATTTAAAAAAGAACATTGTCTCGTACAGTTTCAAATAACCATCTAGTAGGCTGGCTTTGTCGTAAGTGATGTTTGGGAGACAGTAAATTGAAATACTGGGCATTTCTGAGTGAAACGTTTAAAATAGCTGTCATGATTAAACTCTATTTAATGGATAATAATAAATTGATTACCTGCAGCCTCTACCGGTTTATTTTACAGAATTGCTGAAACCTTTGGATTTCAAGAAAATTACATCAAAATTGTCATAAACAAGAAACAGCTTCAACTAGGTATGTCGTGGCAAAGTGCAGATTTTCTGTCGAGTTGATGTAATGACTGCATCTTTTTCCTCACTGTTTTTCTATTTACAAATTTCTAGTGGTTTTACTGCATATATAATCTAAAACGTTACTGTAGAGCTTATTAAAATAAAAACGTAAAGTAGAAAACAACCCTTCTAATCAGTATTTACTGTCTGTTCTGTGCTGGTGGGAAGAAAAGACGCTCATTACATGTCTGAGGAAATGTTATAGAACAGAAGTGTAGGTGTGTTCAGAGTGAAACGGGGGTTCCAGTAAGTTCTCTCCAAGGCAGAAGCGCTAAAGCTGAGTGAGGGCAGTGGGGCGTGTTCCGATTGAGAGAACCTCATATCAGAGCCCCCTGATGTCAGTTTGAGCAATTGAAAAAGATCCAGTACAGCCGAGTATAGAAAGTGAGGGGAGGGTAGTGCTTTTTAAGGATGGAGGGCCAGGCAGAGGCCACAATGAAAAGGTTATGGCAGTGGTTCTCAACCAGGGGCGATTTTGCCACCCAGGGGACATTTGGCAATGTGTGGAGACATTTTTGGTTATTATGACTTGGTTGTGGGGATGGAGGCTTGTGCTCCTGTCACTCAGTGAGTCAGGACCAGGGATGCTGCTGAACCATCATCACACAGGGCACAGAACAGCTCCCACGACAAAGACTCCCTTGACCCACAAGGTCAGTGGTGCTGCTGTGTAGAAAACCTGGGCCCTGTGAACTCGTGCAGTGCTCGAATATTTGTCCTAAGAGAGGCTGGAAGCCACAGATGCTGGGGGGTGACACGATACATTTGGGTTTTAAAACATCCCTTTGGGTGCAGTAGGGGAATGGACTTGAAGGATGCATGAACGGACTTGGGAGACCAGTTAGCTGTTGCATCCACTCAGGCAGGCACTACAATTGGTTTCCAGTAGATTCTTAGGGCTTAGAGAGTCAGGTTCACATCCTAGCTTGGTGGAACACAGCCTGCACATGGCCCTAGCCTGCCTTCTCCGTGAGCCATTCCCCATCGTCTCTTTCAGATGTCATAGATAGCTTTTCATTGTCCTGTCATCTCTGTGACACTTCTGTTTGTGATATTCTTCACTGGGCAGAAATCCTGGATTTTGTTGTTACCAGATCTGTCAATTTCCATCTTATCATTTGTGTTAAATAATCTTTCCCCTGGGGCGCCTGGGTGGCTCAGTTGTTAAGCGTCTGCCTTCAGCTCAGGTCATGATCCCAGGGTCCTGGGATCGAGGCCCATGTCCGGCTCCCTGCTCAGCAGGAAGCCTGCTTCTTCCTCTCCCACTCCCCCTGCTTGTGATCCCTCTCTTGCTGTCTCTCTCTCTGTGTCAAAAAATAAATAAATCTTAAAAAAAAAAAAAATCTTTCCCCAAGCCCAGGGACACACAGATAGTCTTAAGGTCTTCAGTCTGTCCAGAGGCCCCCTTTGTATATATACAAGCTAAGGATCCAGCTTTATTCTTCTGATATCACCTACTAAACTTGCCCTTTCCACACTGATACTTGGTGCCCCCTTTATTAGAACTCTATTTCTGCACTTCTCATTCTTTCCATTTACCTGTAGGTTTATTCCTGGACCAGAACCCCAGAAGTTTTTTTTTTATTGGGGTATAATGGACATACAACATTATATTAGTTTCGGGTGTACAACGTAATGATTCAGTGTTTGTATATATTGTGGAGTGAGCACAATAATGTCAACTCACATAGTTAAACGTTTTTTTTTCTTGTGATGAGAACTTTTAAGATCTACTCTCTTAGCAGTGTTGAAATATACAATACAGCAATACAGTATTATTAACTCTAGTCACATGCTGTATGTTACGTTCCAGGGTGGACTTATTTTGTAACCGGAAGTTTCTACCTTTTGACCACCTTCACCTATAGAGTTTTTTTATGACTGTGGTTTTGTTGTAGTTTTAAAATCTAATAAGATGAGTCCTGTTCTTGGCTCTTCTTTATCAAGGTGACTTGGCCATTGGTGTATCTTTATTTTTCTACATAAATGTTAGAATGTTTGTCAAGTTTCTCAAAAAAAATAAAATCTAACGGAGTTTTCCAGAAAAGTATTCAAATTTATATATTTATAGTTCATAATATTTCATTACTTTAAAATCTGTATGCATCTATGTTTATTCTTCATTTGGGTGGCTGTTTATTTGCATCTTTGAGTTAATTTTTGATAGGTTTGTGTATTTGATTAATTTTTCACAGAACCAGCTGTTGATTTGGTGAATATGCTTTCATGCTGTTTCATTGATGTCTGACACTATCTTTATTAACATTTTATGTGTAAGGTCCTAGGTGTAAGGGCCTTTTTAACTCAGGACCACAGAGTTAAAAAGAACCCAAGAGGTTTGCCTTGAACCGCCACAGTGAATTACCTCTTGCAGAGCCCCGCTGCACTGTGGCTTCTCCTCTCTTATTTCTCCGATTCGAGGGTATGAATATTCACTGGCCGATTTTACCTTCTGCTTAACAGTAACAGAATTATACAGCCAGACGTCATGTGTTCTCACCGAGCATGTGGCGTGGTGGCTCGAGAATACTGACTTGGGTTTAAGAGTTCCATTTAACAGAATGGCCTGTGACCAGTGCGTTTATGGCTCTTTCCATGATAAGCATTTCGGATTTTTACAGGGAAAACCCTTGAAGAACAAGGAGTGACGCACAATGTGAAAGCTATGGTGCTTGAACTAAAACAGTCTGAAGAGGATGTGAGGAAACACTTCCAGGTTGAAGAAGAAGAGCAAAATGAGGCCGAACTAAAAGAAAAAAGAATTCAGAGGACCAAGAGAGGCCTGGAGATACTGGCGGAGAGAGGTACACAGAGCTCTGGGCTCTTTATTTCCCTCTGGCTGTAAAGGGACGCTGGCCGGGGGGGTGCACACAGTGGGCACAGTTCTTACGGACTTGTCTTCCCCACAGTCTAATACTCGTAATGGCCCATCACTGCTTTCTAGTGTTGAATTAATGGAGTTCCTTTCTGTTTTGTTGCAGCTGAGATGGTGGTGGATCCAGAAACCACACCATATTTAGACATAGCTAACCAGACAGGCAGATCGATCAGAATTCCTCCTTCAGAAAGAAAGGTAGGTACTATAGAAATTTATGGCTGGCGTGTTGATTTGCTGTCAGAACAGAAGTGGTTTTCTAGCTATTTTATTTTGCACTGTCATAAAGGATTAGAAACAGTTTTCCGTGGGAGCTTCTAAACAGGTGGAAGCCTGTGATGGCACTTGCATCCAGCAGACTCAGCCTGTGATTGTCGGTGCAGTAGAACAGAACGGCTCGATGGCATGTCCTGCAGCAGTGACCGAACATTCCCAAGTGACGTGATGCACTGCCCTCCACACAGGTGGCTCCCCGTGGCAGTACTGGTTTGGGTGTGGGTTTTTGTTTTTTTTTGTTTTTACCAGAGGCCATGCCCTCTAAGGAATGGGTCAGAATAGGGAGCTGGGGGGGGGGGAGTGGGGCATGCAATTCGGGAAAAGTCTGACAGGTGATTCTGCCATCTCTCCCCTGCCTTCCCGTTTCCCCGTTTGCTAATTTGGAATAGGCAGGAGGTAGTTTTTTCTTTGAACACATCCCAGGGGGTCTTCACAGCAGCATTCTACAGCTGGGACCCTGAGATTCGTATCTGAGCTGGAGTCCAGTAGCTTCCGATAATGAAGAGCTGTAATGACTATGGGTCAAGTCAATTTTAATTTTTCTGTCTTTAAAGGACAAGTATGAGTAGGCTTCACTATATGACTTACGTTGTTTAAAATGAAGGATTAAAGTTAAGTTTTAATAAGAGAACTTGGTAGCTATCAGTGGATTGATGCTTGTTTGTTTTTAAAATGTTGGTAATCATTTGCCCACAACATATTAAATGATGATATCCAGGGGTGCCCGGCTGGCTCAGTTGGTGGAGCATGCAACTCTTGATCTCGGGGTTGTAAGTTTGAGCCTCATATTGGGTGTAGAGATTAATTTAAAAAATCTTAAAAAAAAAAAAAAAGATATCCAGACTTTTTGGAAAACCATTACAAGACTGAATTATATAAAAATTCAAATTTAAATATTAATGAACTTAAAAACATTTTTGGATTGCCCTTTTTTAAAAAGTAAGCTCTGTGCCCAGCATGGGGCTTGAACTCACAGCCCCAAGATCAAGAATAGCATTCTCTACTGACTGAGCCAGCCAGGCACCCATGGATTGCCTTTAAAAAATTGTTTTAGGAATACTAGAGTTGACAGATACTTCAGAAAAAAACTTGATTAAAACTAGAAAGTGAGAGGCGCCTGGGCGCCTCAGTCAGTTAAACGTCTGCCTTAGGTTCAGGTCATGATTCCAGGATCCTAGGATCGAGCCCCGTGTCCATGTCCAGCTCAGTGGGGAGTCTGCTTCTCCCTCTCCCTCTGACTCTCCCCCCTGCACTCTCTCTCAAATATTTATTAAAAACAAAACAAACAAACAAAAACTAGAAAGTGAAATGAATGGGGTTTTTTTTGTTTGTTGTTTTTAAGATAGAGCATGAGCAGGGGGCAGGGCAGAGAGGGGGGTAAAGAGAATCCCAAGCAGGCTCTAGCGTGGAGCCTGACGCGGGGCTCGATTTCACAATCCTGAGATCGTGACCTGAGCTGAAACCAAGAGTCAGATGCTTAACCAACTGGAGCCACCCAGGCACCCCATGAATGCTTTTTTTCAAAGAGATACAAGCATTACTAGCTACTTTTTTATTTATTCAGTCTTACTGATACTAGAAATAGATCTAAATCAGCAGATACTAAAATAAACTGACGGAAACAAACGGACAAGTGCTAGTTATGACCCTGTCGGCCACATTAAATTGAGTGCTTGATCTCAGCAGCATTGAAATGAAATGAAACTTTGATTATATTTTTCTTAATTTTGGCTTTTGGATTGAGTTGTGATCTTGGGTTTTTTTTAAATCTTTATTTGATTTCTTTAGACTTGATATGCTTTTAATATAATTTGTTTTATTATAGTTTAAAGTGATGTTTTTTTTAAATCCATATTTTTTTCTAGGCCCTTATGTTAGCTATGGGATATCATGAGAAGGGCAGAGCTTTCCTGAAAAGAAAAGAATATGGAATAGCCTTGCCATGTCTGTTGGATGCTGACAAATATTTCTGGTAGGCACTTTTGTACTTGGTGAATACCAGTTTTAAGGAAGATAGTCCAGATTATACACAGCACCGTCTTTCCCCCTGTACACTTCAAACTTGAGGTTTTCACCCAAGACAGTGGTTAATGTGAAGAGAGTAGTTGTGATGTAGACCAGTTTGTGAATTATTTCATCCCTTCAGATTTCTAATCTCCCTTCACATTAACCTGTAAAGAATTTTATAAACACGGACAGCCCGCACGTAGGAGGTCTGTCTGTTTTTTGTGCCGTGTCGTCGGCCTGCACTATGGTCATACGTCTCCATCATTTTCCCCGGGTGGTTTTGGTGTGGATGTTGATGACCATTCCCCACATCCATTGTTTCACTAGGGGCTGCAAAATAGTGATCCCTTATTTTTCCTTCTGCATTTATTGCTGGGATTCCTCCGAAAAGAAGTGTTTTTCCTCGTCGGCTATTTGGTTACAATGAGGTACAGTTTGTACAGAAAGAATAAAATACTTGGTTCTTTCTTCTTATTTTCAGAATAAATGAGGTGCTTCCCTAGAATTCTCCAAAGAGGATATCACCAGTGAGGTTCTCTTTCCTTTTTTTTTTTAAAGTATCGATGTGAACTCGGATTTTAACACATCTGATGTATTTCAAACCTCGGTGCTTAAGTTGACCATCTGTGGCCAACCGGTGGGTCCTGTCCTGCACCCTTTTGACCTGATCCCAGTGGTGTCTGGTGTCCAAAGGTGTTCCAGACTCCTCCCGCGTGTTTCCTGCCCCAGACCGGGGATCAGCGGTTTCCCAGGGGCTCCTGATTCCTCTTGATGGGAAATGGTGCTGAGACACGACAGTCCTGGCAGAGGAAACATTTGAAAAGTAGCCTTGATATTTAAAAATGGTGAAAAGTTAACAACTTTAGGGTATTTTCTTTTCCATTTTGATGAATTCCCAATATACACTGTACACTTGAAGAGGATAAATACAAATGTTTATAGTTTGCCAACCATATTAGCAGCAGGCACCCTTGGGTTTTAAGTGAACAGATCCCAATTTAAAGTAACTTAAGCAAAAAAGGGGATGTTTGGCGAGGAGGGGGCAAATCTGAAAGTAAGCGGAACAAGGCTTGGTTCCTCTTGGGTTTTCTTACTCTGCTTCTTTGTCTCCGCGACTGCGCTGTCTTCATTCTCGCTGGCCATACGTGGTGCAGCCTCAGAGGTCCTTCAGACGCAGATGCATTTTTCATTTCCTCCCGTAATTGTTTGTAATTTTTATGGAAAATTTCAAACATATATAAAAATAAAGGTTAGTGTAGTGAATTCCTATATATATATATATTTTTTAAGCTTTTATTTATTTGATAGAGAGAGTGAGCACACGAGCAGGAGTGCGGCAGGCAGAGGGAGAGGGAGGAGCAGAAAGCCCGATGCTGGGCTCAATCCTAGGACCCTGAGATCATGACCTGAGCAGACACTTAACTGAGCCACCCAGGTGCCCTCCTGTGCACTTCTAATCCAGCTTCAGCAGTTACTGAGACACTGATTTTGATTTGTCTCTGTGAATCTTTCTCAGTCTTTTTATCCCAGACAAATCCTTGAAATAATTTTCAGGTCTCCAGGAACCCCTGAATAAAAATAATTGTATCTTCAGTTCACAGTACATTAACATGTTCAGTAAGTAATAGATATAATAACCCAATAATAGTCAGTGTCTCCGTAGAGAATGACATTTTTTTTCCTGAAGCTCTCCTTATTCAGGCTGACTTACTAGCATAATTTTAGTGTGAGTTTTTCCTTTTAGTAAAGGAGATCAGCTCTAGCGCAGGTCAGGGATGTATGGGTGGAAGAGACTTCAGTTCTGTTTCCTTTCCCACCTCCAAGTAGGCTGAAAGTTCTGACAGAACTTTGTTCTACGTCTTGGGGAATGGTATGTAGTATGACCAAGTGTAGTTTTCTTTCCCTGTTTACAACAGAAAGTGGGAATTCTGCTTTGGCCAAGATGGACTAACAGGGACTAGATGTACCCTCTCACCTGCAACAACTGAAAATGTGGGCAAAGTGTATGAACACTTCAGTTCTCTGGCAGGTTAGGACAGTGATTCCTAAGGTGGGGAAACACACTAGGGGAGCCCTGTGATTGTTTCTGCTCCCTGCCTAGAGAGTCTCTAGACTGCAGTGCAGGCACGAGAAAGCCAGCGGGGGCCTCCTGGTCTCCCTGGAGTTGGAGAAATGGAGCTAGGAATCCAGGCGGGCCAAAGTGCAAGAGGGGAGAGCAGCCTGAGGGAGGAGGTCCGAGAGCTTCAGAAGATCTCCTTGGAGTATTCTGTTGAGTAACGATCCACACATGCCTGTGAGGAAACCACCCCAGGCAGGGGAGAACCCCACCGGAGAGGAGCAGAGAACAATCTTCAGAATTCAGAAGGCCAAGAATAATTTGTGCTCCCACCAGCCACAGCAAACTTTTTGATCACTGGGCATCACAGAGAGAATTCAGAAGGGTGTTACCTCAGCAGGAGGGCAAGATTATCTCTAAAGGCTGCTGTGGTCCAACCTGACAAAGCTTAAAAGCAAGCCTTAAAAGGATCACCCTGTTTTTAAGTTACTTAACTGCATCCCAGACAAAGCTCAGTAATATCACAATACAGAAATATCCAGTCACCAACTAAATATTAACAGTCATGCAAAGAAGCAAGAAATTCAACCCATAATAAAGAGAAAAATCTAGTCAATGCAAACAGACCCAGGAGCGACACGGAAGATAGAATTCATCGCTAGGACATTGAAACAGTTACTATAACCGAATTCTGTACGTTCTGGAAGGTAGAGGAAGGATGGAGCATGTTAAGTAGACACGGAACGTCCACCAAAGAGCCCTACTGGAATTGCAGAGATGAGTAACACAGTGTCTGAGGCGAAGGGCACTGGGTGGGATTCAGTGCAGATTGGACACCACAGAAGAAAAGGTGGGTATGTCCGAAGATGGGGCAATAGAAATGGTCCAACAGGAAACTGAAAAGACAAAAATAAAAAAAATGGACACAACATCCAGAGATTGTAAAGCAGTTTCAGATGACCTGATATGTGGATAATTGTAGTCCCTGAAGAAGGAGGCAGCTGGGCCCCCCCACAAAAATCTTAAGGAATAATAGCCAAAATTTTTCCCAGTTTGATGAAAATTGTAAACCCCCAGATGAGAAAGAACCATAATGAGTCCCAAGTACAAGAAATAGGAAAAACGCCACACTGAGGCACACTGTAATCCAATTCCTTCAAGCCAGTGATTGAAAGTGACTTCTTAGTCAACCTTCCCTGAGAAAGAAAGTGGAGATACGTAAGCTTAGCTTGCCTTTCTTGAAATTGGTATCTTTATTTTACGTAAAAATTTAAAACTCGTAAGGCAAATAGAATACATTTCTGTTAATTAACTGACTTCAGCCCAAGTGGGATTTAATTTTTCTAAAGCTAGGCTCAGTAGGCTTAATTTAAATAAATGTTGCTCATTTATTTTATTATTTTTATTTTAATTAATGTTTTTAACAAGAAAACTTACTGACCCTTGAGTGTGAGAACTACTAAAACCATAAGCCAAGGCAGTATTAATAAAAATATGCTCTAAGATACAATTTTATACAAGGCATTAACATTTTGTTTTTTTCTGAGTGACACGATCAGGTTCAAATACAGGCCTAATAGTTTCAAAATTATTAACTATAAATGTTGATTTTGTGATCCCTTTTATAGGCCTCTACCTGAATAGAAAGTGTTTTTGAAACTAAAAGAATGACATGTCCTTCGCTAGTCTGAGACCTGTGCTTGCTTTTATGCTGCACAGTAGTCCCTTCTGGACTGAACTTGCACACATGATTCTGTTTTTACCTGAAATGAGGCAGTTTCTGTCCTTGCTCTTCATGCATATTAAACACAAATGAGCCCACGTGCACAGATAGGGCATCGAAAACTGACAGAATGTCCCCTGCTTTCTCAGCGACGGCAGGATCATCTGTCACAGAAACAGGAGTCTAGAATGTAAGATCAGACCACAGTCCACAGAGTTTTTCCTCCTCCTCAAAGGCAAGTTCTCAGGCTGAGCAGGCAGTTCAGAGACACTGCCCCCCGCCCAGGCACGGACCTGTGTGTGTGCATGTGTATGAAATGTAGTGGGCACCTTACACAACCTTCACCAGGGGTAGAAACAGTGAGAGAAAGATACAGCAAGTGACTGAAAAGCCTGCTCTGGTGTATTTCTCCCGCATCCCAGTAGACCGTCCCACTCAGGAGACTCCTGCTTCACAGTGTAAATGACACCAGCACAGTCCTTTGGTTTTTCTTTGTTTCTTCCAAGCGGATTTTGATAGGCAAGGTGGGAAGCTTGAGGGCATGTAGGTTTTGCAGTTTTATACAAGAGTGGTCTTATCTTTAATAGAATACCCAGGAAAACAAACAGGCAAGACCTTTCAAATTTGTTCCGAATGTTTTCCTTTTTTGTTGACAAAGTTCTGACTTGAGGTCTAGGTTTGCATTATGAATTTCTAAAAATCACATTTTAAAAGCAGAATAAATAAGCTTGATGTCCATCTTTGCCAACATTCCATTGTCTTGTCTTCCCCCTTCTTTGGAGCTGGGGATAGCTACAGAGTAGCATTTAGCCTGCGCCTGGGTCCCCAGCTCAGCTAAGCATTTAGACCTGGCATTTTCTGGATTGTTTTTCCTCCCAGCTTGACTGTGATTGGACATGAATGCCTTGTTTTCATCAGTTGAGGCATTCGCAGTAAGTAGTGAAGGGGGGGGGTGGTCTTTAAAGCATTGGTTCTCAACTTTGGCTGTACTTTAGAATCACCCAGGGAGATTTTCAAAATACAATATCCAAGCCCTATCTCCAGAGGTTTCTGTTATATTTTGGTGTAGATGGGGTCTCAGCACCAGTGTGACCCAAAAAGAAAAAAAATTCCTCACTTCAAGGTGATTCTGATTGGCAGTCAGGGCTGGAAACCTTTGGTTTAAGCCGTGGTCTCCTCATGTTTGCTGACCTCATGTTTTCTGACACAGTGATGCCAATTTCCACTTCCTGCTGAACCTCCTTCCCAGTGTAGCAAGGGTGTGTTTATGCCCCCCCCGGGGGGGTGGTATTAAACTTATTCCTGAGCCCTAACTGCTTTTTTCCCATTGGGAGGATTCTGATTATAAATAGAGCTCCCTTCGTAAACATTGGGGTCTGTGCTGTGGACTAGTCAGTCTTTGGGAATACAGCAGAACCTGGGAAGGACTTCCGGTAATCCACAGAAAGGTTTTTAATGCTCCTTTTCTGTGGTGTCGTTTCCCCTGGCTCCGCAGTGCGTGCTGCAGGGAGCTGCTGGACACGGTAGATAACTACGCAGTGCTCCAGCTGGATATTGTGTGGTGCTACTTCCGCTTGGAGCAACTGGAGTGCCTCGACGATGCAGAAAAAAAATTAAACTTGGCTCAGAAATGCTTTAAGAATTGTTACGGAGAAAACCATCAGAGACTGGTCCACATAAAAGTATGTTACTGTAATTTGTTTTATGTATTATTGAGCCCATTTCTACCACTTGAGTTCATTCCTGTTAAAAAATTTAGACTGCTGCCAAAAGGTGATTTGATAGAAGTGTGCACGGTGCTCTTTCTAAGCTCTCCTCGAAGGGGATTGTGAAATGTGTTACAAGTTGGGCTGTTAACTTTGGTCTGTGCAGTGCTTAGCTGGAGGAGCACAGTTTTCCAGGCCTAGAACCCCGTCGATGATCATCCCGACCAAGAGAGCTGGTCTTATGGAAGATTTAAATGCAGAAAAAATAGGCCTTTTGAATGGTAACAGTTACACGAGTGAGTCACAGCTCAAGAGCTGTGTCATCAGAATTCTGCTTGGAAATTTCAGGGCAGCATAAAACATCCCTGGTTTGGGTTTTTGTATACTTCCTTTCTGACCAGAAGGACCACTGTCCTGGGTGCCTGGACACAGGTGTTCTGGCACCATTTCTTCCTTGTGGGACAGGGGGTGTTCTTGTCCTCTAGGATCTCTACTTTTGCCCTCAGCAGTAAGGGAAGATCTAAACATTGTAGGGATGCCCCTGTAGAGATGAAGGGGATTATAAGTGTGAATGTTACAGATCTGTAATTAGAAATAAGACAGTTTTATCCTTTTTCCCCCCACCAATAATTTTAGGGGAACTGTGGGAAAGAGAAGGTATTGTTTTTAAGACTTTACTTGCTTCAAGGTATCCGAAATTATCACAGTGGAAATGGCGAAGAGGCTCGTGACTATCTCAACAAGGTAAGAAAATGAACACTCCAAAGTTGTAGCCATTTTTTTCATGCCCAAACATTCAGTGTTTCATCAAGTCAGTAGTTTGTGACTAGTGAGGAACATGCATCTGTCCCCCGGGCCCTCTGCCTCACACACGCCAGAACCATACTTGTATTTGTTAGGGTGCAGGTGAGGTGCTGTAATGAGGAAACCTCAAAAAGACAGGGACTTGACTTGGCTGCCAGTTTCCATGTCTCATCTAGCAGCGTAGAGGTGAGCTGCTCGCCTACCTGTGTGTGGCAGCCAGTCCTCTTCCAGCCAGCAGAGGGGGCAAGAGAGAGTCCCAGGCCGCCTCTGGAAGGACCAGAAGTTGGGGCTATCACTCCTGCTACAGGCCACTGGCCTACACTTAACCACCTCGCTACACCCAGTTGCAGGAGATGGTGAGGAATGCCATGTGCACAGCTCAAATTCAGGGGATTTGATTACAAAAACGGAACAGGTAGTGGATACCAGCCCCTCCCATAATACTCAGCCTGTTTCCTTCTGTTACGTTATGATACATCACGTGGGCAGAGTGGTGTCTGTATTCTTTTTGAGCTAGCTGATAATAAGCAGAGTTCAGAGTTTTTCTCTAAAAATCTGACACACCGTAATTCACATTGGGTACAAAGCTTATTTTTTTCGGGTTTTAGCTTTGTGTTAAGCTTTAATGTTAAAGTTACATGATTCTTGTATTTTTTTTCTTGTCTGTAGGCACTTCAACTCTTTAAAGAGCTATATATTGATCCATCAAAAGTTCACAATCTGTTGCAGTTGGGGTTTACTGCCCAGGAGGCCCGGCTTGGCCTGAGGGCATGTGACGGGAACGTGGACCACGCGGCGGCCCACATTACCAACCGCAGAGAGGTACCTTAACATGCTCTCGGCGACACTGGGTCTCGGCCTTTGCGTAGATGTGAAACTTGAGGCAATAGTAAGCCTGTTTCCAAAATGCTATAGCTCTTGGGTATGAAAGAAGAGAAAAATAGTGTTCTGTGGTAGTTATAATCACAAGGAGCTCCTTATACTTCAGATTGGAAAGAAACAGGAGAAATTTGTCTTTTTAATTGCATTAATTTTCAGGCAGTGCAGTTTCCTTCATTTTCTTTCCTGCCCTGGTGGCCATAGCTCATAAGTACATTATCCAAGTAGCCTGTCTGTTCATGTCTCTCTCTCTCCACCGTGGTAGATTTCTGGAAACCATTTTAAAGGGGGCTTTGTTTTCCCATGGAGCCATTGTGACAGTTTGGGACGGCATTCTCAGCTAGAAACATGAGTCAAGTCACAGGAACAATTAACATTATGAAAGCAGAGGTACAAAACTGCAGTCATTTGAAACAATTACAAATAAGTAGATTAAAAAAAACTATAGATTTTGGAGTTGGAGGGCCTGTTACCGTATCTAACGTTGCTACGTTTACAGTACAAGAGCTGAGGTCGAGAGAGAGTTAATGATGAGGTACTGAGAAGTGGAGCCGCTGTGTTCTCCGAGAAGTCGGTACCGATTTTCTCGCAAGCCCTTTCTAGCCGTAAACTCCAGTCATGGAAGTCTCCCCTGCCGCCTCCACTGCATGGCGCAGTGCGCTACCCCATCCTCCGCCCCGTCGGCTTTATTTGTCCAGTTTCTAGTGTAGAGGGAAACATCAGAAAAAGTACTTTCCTCCCGTGTCTCTACATGATTAAAAGGAGGGCGGCCTAGACATCCATACTTAGAGGAACAGTACTTAGAGGCTCCGACTTTGTGTCAGATCCGGGTGGGATGAAACCTGAGCCCGGTGTCTGCTGGCCAGCAGCACCGTTCTGTGTGTGTGAATGTTCCGCACGTTTCTTTCGGACTATAAATGGAAGAGCTGAAATCAGAAGCAGTGTATGCGGCGGGTAGGTGCAAATCCAAGTCGAAATGCGAGTGGTACGGAATCGCTTCGCTGGCCTATGTGGTTGTGTAGTGGGCAGGACAAGGGCAGTGTGGGGACGTTGGGGGCCAGGGCGTTGGGACCCTGAAATCAAGAGTTGGACACTTAACTGACTGAACCACCCAGGCACCCCCAAAATCCGTTTTTTTGAATGACATTTGTTTTTAAAACAAATTCTTAACTCTCCTGATTGGGGTTGGGATGGGAGAGAAGAGGCTAGAACCCTCTGTAGCCCTTCTCAGGCTCTTGCAGCAACAGAAGGCACTTCTGAGACTCAGGGTCAAGAACTGTGGGATTAGATGACCTTTGTCTCCTGACATTGAGCATTCTGGAGGTTTTAAACAGTCTCATAGGGCCTAGGAGGCACCTGGAGTGGGGTGGGTAGATCTGCAGCTTTGGTATCACCCAGGACACTGCCCCCCATCACCCATCCAGACTCCACATTTTAACAAGATCCCCAGGAATTAACCAGGGGCCAAGAAGGCCTCCCAGCCATGCAGGAAGCTCCTCTACCCCCTCCCTGGAAGAGGGTCTGTCCACTTCTCTGGCCTGGCAGCAATGAGCTCCTGGTTCTGAGTAGCCTGTTCTGGTGCTGGGTGGTGGTCACCAAGAGGCGCGCTCCTCCCGCCGTGGACCTCTAAGGGGTCTCCAGCTCCCCCTGGCCTGCCCTAGGAGCAGCGCCGGGCCCCCTACCCTTGCAGCCCTCATACTGTTGATTGGCCAGAGAGAGGTTCATCCCCCTTCTTTTGTTTTTCACTTTGCCTGGTAACCCCAAGAATCCTACAGACCAGAGATTGAGCAGGCTTCTTACAGAATCTCAATCCCCAGCTCTGTGACTGTTTTTTTCCTAAAGGAATTGGCCCAAATAAGGAAAGAGGAAAAAGAGAAGAAAAGACGCCGGCTGGAGAACATCAACTCTTTGAAAGGAATGGGCTACTCTGCTCACGCGGCCAAGCAGGCCCTGCATCAGGCCAGTGGGAACCTGGATGAAGCCCTGAAGGTAGCGCCCCCCGCCCCTGGCCTGCCCTGAGCACCCCTGTTTGTGGGCCAAGGGGCCCCTCCTTCACTTACACTCCTCTCCAGTGTCCTTTCGTGGTGCGTGGAGCCCCACTGCCAGGGCCTTTCTCCTCAGTCCCGGTTTAGGTCTAAGGGTCAGTCTCTCGTTCTCGAACCCAGTGATGGAGCCAGAATGGCAGAGCCCACGGGGCAGAACTGTAAGGTTTCCGTTTGCAACACCAAGAGTTTAGCAGTGATGTGGAGGAAGAGAATAGTGATGAAAGTTTTAGTATAGTTTTCTTTTAATTAAAATGTTTTGTTTGAGTATCGTTTTATTTATTGATTCAGTCAGTACATGTTGCCTCTCTGTCAGTACAGAGAGCCCACAGAGTACTGGGGAGACAGAACAGAGTGGAGGAAAGGCCGCCGCGTGGGAGCACGGCACGTGGGGGGCAGGGGGCAGCTGAGTTGTGGAGGCAGGCAAGCGGGGTGCCTCTCCGAGCAGCCACAGGGCAGCGTGGGGCTGGAGGCGCAAGGGAGCGTGTGCCCTGGGGAGCTGCCGGGGCTGTGCTTGCTGGGGCCAGGGGCTGGGTGGGCAGGGGTCCCCTTGTTTGCCCTGCCGAGGAGTTCATACTGGAGCCTGCCCTGCGTTTGCCTTTTATTCTCAAGACCTCCTGTCCATTTCTCAGAAGTTTCCACAAGTAAATGTTTATGTTTATATGTTTACACATATAGACACACACACATATATAAACATATAATTTATAAATGGATTTGAGTACCTAGTTTGGCCTCCTGTGTTGGAACAATATAAAGGCAGGAGGTTCTGCCCGCGTTGGGCGACTGATGAGGCCCCACCATAGGTTTGACTGCACGAGTCGCACCGTGACCCATGCCACCAGTCTAGAAGTAGGTAAAGGGACATTTCCCCGAGGGTTTGTGAGGCTAAGAGAGGGTATCCTGTGATACGAAATCAAGGGTCCAAAAAGCTCTGCTTTCCTTGACATTTTCAATCTAGCTCATGACACTCCCAAAGAGAAATGACATGGGTCAGCCCTGCAGGGCCCAAGAAGCTTTTGTTTATTGCCCTGCAGGACCTGTCGCCCTGGAGGCTGAGCTCTGACACAAGGGCTGTTTTCTTGGTTTCTTTCCACCCGCTCACTCTCGCTCACTCTTGTCCCTTCCTGCTTCCTCAGAAGGGATCTTTTGTCCGGCTCCTCTTGCTCCTCCTTCAGACCTCAACTCCGATGTTCCCTTTGCGGGAAGCCTTCTTTGACACCAGCATCCCCACCCCGCCCCTGGGCTCGGGCCCCTTTTCTCTGCTTCCTTCACACCCTTTGCCTGGTGCCCCCCAGCACCCTACCCTGTCTGCTGGTGTGTCCTGTGTCTCTGTCCGCCGAGCACCGAGTAGGTGAGCAGGTGTGAGGAGTAAATTCCTGTGTGTTTTTAGATTCTTCTTAGTAATCCTCAGATGTGGTGGTTAAATGATTCGGATCCTGAAACCAACAACCATCAAGAAGGTCCTTCCCAGGAAAACATTGACCAGGTAAGTGAGGATGTGTTTGCGCCCCTCCCCCTGTACAGCTTGTGGGGGGGGGGGGGGCCTGGGTGACAAGGCTGGCGGCAGGACAGGGCTGCAGGCTGACCCTGGCCCACCGTAGGCGGCCAGCCAAGCCCGCGGCTGCGATTGGTGGAAGGCGAGCAGGAGGTCTTTCCTTCGAGAGTAGGAAATAGAGCAACTGCACGTTCTCTCTGTGGGCTTTTCTCCTCTCTCATGCCACGGTACTTTACCCACCAGCCGTGGCGCCTCTGTCCACGTCTCCCTCCCCCATCAGCGCACCGAGCCTGTTGTGACTGCCTTGCTAAAGGCCCTAGTCTCCAGGAGGAGCACGTCGTGTCGGCCCACAAGCCCGTTGCCTTTCTGAGAGGCCCGGGCCCGGGCATGTTGGGCTCGGTCTTCCTCGATCCTTCCAGGCGGCGCCGGGCACACGCTGTGCGCTCAGGAGCAGTGTGACAGGAGGCCCGTGCTGTCCACGCCAGCGGTTAGACATGTATTGCCTGTAGGGCTGTCCTCGCTGGCCGGGGGTGGGCCGGAGTGCTGTGGGCCGGCCCCCCCCCGCCCCCGCCCCGTGTTCTCCCCGAGCTGGCGCACGTGGGCCTCGATGGCTCGCTGGCCAGGGGGTGGGCCGGAGTGCTGCACGTGGGTCGGCCCCCACTCTCCACCCCCACCCCGCCCCGTGTTCTCCCCTAGCTGGTGTACATGGGCTTCGATGCGGTGGCAGCCAGCGCTGCCCTGAGAGTGTTCAGGGGAAATGTGCAGCTGGCCGCTCAGACCCTGGCCCACAACGGGGGGAGTCTTCCTCCTGACCTGCAGCTCGCGGCGGAAGACGCTTCCTCAACGCCATCCACATCCCCTTCTGATTCCGCAGGTAGGTCTGGGCTCTCTGAAATCCGAACTGAGAGCGGCCTGCTAGCCGGAGCGGCCGCGGGGAGAAGGGCCTGCCCTCCCGGGTGCGGGCGCTGGTCTGCGCGGCGCGGCCAGGGAGGGCCCTGGGGACATGGACGTGGGGCAGCTCCATCCTTCTGTGGCGTTTTCTCCTCCTCCTGCCCTTCTCCCCTTGCTCAGCTGTGACCACGCTACTCCATTGCAGGTACCTCTAGTGCCTCAACAGATGAAGATACGGAGACAGAAGCCGTCAATGAAATATTGGAAGATATTCCAGAACACGAAGAAGATTATCTTGACTCCACTCTGGAAGATGAAGAAATTATTATTGCAGAGTACTTATCCTATGTAGAAAACATAAAGTCAGCAACAAAGAAAAACTGAATAATGAGCAGAAATAAGTACTGAGTTTCTGCTTATAAATTCTATGATTATGAAAAGTCGAATGCAGGTCTTTTTTTCCTTCTTTTTATCTGATTTTGCTGCAAGAGTGCTTCCTCCTTGGGTGTAGGAGGGGTGGGCTCCTGTGAGGGTAAGAGGAGGCTGGGGGAGGGGCGGGGTGCCAGTCCCCAATGCTGACCTCGGGGAAGGAGCTGCCTCTGGCCTGGTCCTGTTCTTCCCGGCGGCCTTCACATGCTGCAGCCCTAACAGGTCTTCCCCGCTTGGTTTCTTTTCATCCGGAAATGGGAAGGGCAGTTACTTCTGGAGAATAGGGTGGCCCCTGGGGAAGGTCTCCAGGAAGAGCTGATGGGGAGGGGAAGCATCCAGATCCATCTCTTCATTTTGCCTAGCTCTCCTGCCCTTCTGAGCTCACTGCCAAGCTCTTCCTCCCGTGATGCAGCTCTGCCTTCCTGCTTTGGCCTCGCTGGCCCATCTCTAAAATGTCCTTTAAATCTGCAGCCATTCCTGGCGCTTTGGGGGACTAAAGATGAGGCCTCAGCTACAGTAGCTGCACCGAACTGTGGCCCCTGGAAGTCAGTGTTCTGTACTCTTAGTTCAGTAAAACGTGTATTTGAAATTCAAGGTTGAAGTTGAGAATTTATAGCTGTTCAAAATTCTTTACAAAAAGTCTTTTATTAAATGGGAAAGTCTAGCCAAAGCAATTAATTTTTAATTAGCATTTTCAGACGCTGTGCTGTCATATTAAACTCACTGCTCGCTGAGGTATCTATCAGAGAGTAAGATCTATTTTCTCCAGATTTGTGGGGGGTTTTGGCATACCTGTGTCCCAGAGGACTATTTCTAAAGGTGTGTAGTTAGCCTCTTCATGGCCCAAATAAGCACACTCCGTGTGCGGTACGTCCTCTGGAGATGTGTGTTCAGGGAAAGCCGGGTCCAGCCCCAGGACGCGGCTGGCAGCAGCAGGGTGCTGAATCGAGTGTGTGTTCCTGGCCCTCTTCCTGCCCTTCCAGAAGTCGCTGGAAGCTCCTGCCACGGAGGGCAGATGGTCACACTGCTGCCGTCAAGGGGCTGAAATGCTTTGACTTCTTCACTAATCATTTTCGTAAAGCTCGAACGGCAGTCCGGTTTGAATGGGTGGGAATCTTTTCTGTCATTTTTAAAATGGATGATACAAATGGAAATAAAAGGCGGAAAATATATTCAAAAATTGTCAGCTTAACTTTGCAATAAGTTGCTCAAACTCCTAAACCGTTCTAAGTATTGAAAATGCCTGGGTGTCTAGAGCTTCGTTTGGATTCAAGACGTGTGCTTGCATGGCGTTCTGTGAAGAAATCGAAAGCCACATCAATGTCTGTTATAAGAAGATGAAATGTAGAAAGCAGAGCTGGAGCTGATGGCGGGGAAGGAGCCTGCGTGGGAGGGGAAGGGGGGTGCGCTGGTGGTGGTGAAGTGGCTGACGGCCCAGGTGATGCGGGGGGTCTTCCAGCCTCGCCGGGACCATGTCATCCTCGGATTTCGGGCCTGAGTTGCAGCTTCTGGCTAACTAGTTACTGTCCTGGTCTTGGGCCAGGCGTGGCTTCTAGCTTCCCAGATGCATTCTTAGTGACCCCTGGGGTCACTGGAAAGCTGGAAAGCAGAAGCACGCTAGCGGGGCTCTGACATCACTTCAGCCCGTTCTCACATAAGGAGGGCTGCCCATCCCAAGTCCGGAGACAGGCTCTGGTCCCGGCTTTGCCTCCAGCTGGTTTGTGAAACTAGACAGGCAGTGGCCAAGTGCCACTCCCAGCTCTGGAGGGCAAGAGAAGCAGCAAAGGGCATTTGTGATGAAAATGTCCCCAAGTAGACAGGAGTGGGCTGAGGCCAGAAGAGTCACAGAGGAGGTGGGCCTTGGAGGCATCTCAGCTCCCTGTCAGACTCTCCGAGAGTTTGAAAAGAAAGAACATTCCAGACCTGGGACCAATGAGCAGGTAATAGTCGGTGTAGAACAGGCCAAGTGTGCCATATTCATGAGGTCACGGCCGTTCTAGGCCCACCAGAGGGTGGGGCGGGGCAGAGGATGAGGTGGAAAGGACTGCGGAGTCCAACTACAGAGCTCCCTGAAAGGCAGGGGGTCTAGATTGGAGTGGCTGAATGCCCAGGCCCTTAGAGGACTCCGAGCAGGAGTGGGATGCGGATGTCTGCACTCTTCACATCTGATGCTGATCGTTTTCTTGTGAAATTCCGTCTGCCCTTGGCTTTGGTGACACTTCCCCGCCCGTTTCCTGCCCATGTGTCCATAAGTACTGTCCTTCCCCCCACCCCCATCCAGCCGTATTTATCAAGGGCAAAGAATACCTGGTCATCTGGTCTTAACACCCTCAACATCTAACAAAGTCTTGTGTGTTGTAGAAATAAAAATCACCCAAATTTATTCTGCTGTATGAATACAAAAACCAAACGACAAACAGGTTTCCGTTTCCTACTCTCTCCAGGAGAGGCAGGCCGGAGAACCAATCTCCAGCAGCTCGCGTGCTATGATCCGCACCCGGGGCTCTTTCCCCGGGTGCATCCTAGCGCGTGGATAAGATGGGACCTCTGAGGTGACGTGGGAGCAGGAGCGCAGCAGCGGCTGTGAGCGTCGGTGCGCGTCTGGTTACTCAAGCCGCCTCTCCGTCGGCGCAGTGGAAATCCTGGCGCGGGTACTCCAGGTGGGCCGTCTGCCGGCCCTCCCGGGAGCCCCGCCGGTGGGCAAGCCGCTGCAGCCGCTGCTGCGGGCCCCCCAGGCAGCCCGCGCCCCAGGCACGGCTCCCGGAGGCGGGAGCACCGGTACCGCTCGAGGCCAAGGATGCGGCCGCGCGGGCTTCTCGCCAGCCAGCCTGCTTTCCTGGGGAGGCCCCGGGTTCCCAGGGCTGGGGGGTGTGGCCTAGAGCACAGTCACAAAGGTACGCGTCCCTTCCTACTGCCCCCGGTGCCAATCCTGTATGTATTCATGGGCGGGGGGGGGCGGGGGGGACCCGCCGTCAGGCCTGGACCTGGCCACCCCGGGGAACACGGGTCCTGCCGCGCATCCTGCTGAGGAAACGGCTCTTGCGTGAAGGCAGGGCGGTGCCCGCTCCTCTGCACCAGAGGCTCCCGTCCCGGGCGAGATGCTGAGCTCTCAGCCGCAGGCACTGCCAAGCTGCCTCTCCCGCACCAGGCAGAGCGCCCCCTTCGGGGGATGAGAGGGCCGCTGGGGGCGGCTCCCGTCGGGGCCTCTCCGGAGCCCGGGCCGCGTTGCCCCGTGAAGCCCCTCGGGGCGAGGACTCCAGCTGCTCTCGGGAGTGATGCCCACGCCTTCACCGCGCGCAGCGTCGGGCCGGCTCCGGCGCACGCGGCCAGGCGGCTACTGCCCCGGCCTTTCTACCGCAGACCCAGGCCGGAGGCAAGGGCCCCCCTCGATTCATGCGGACTTGCGAGCTCCAGAGCAGGGGTGACGGATCCCCGTCGTCACCCAGACGGGCCGAAGGGCCGGCTCCTTGCTCCCTGGCCTCTCCCGTGGCCACTCCCCACACGAGTGACACTGCAGGGGTCATCGGGCCGCAGCCCCTCGAGGAGGGGCAGGCCCAGGCCGGGTGTGTGAGGCCCCCGGTTCCGGGAACCCCCCCCCCCCGACAGGAAGCCGAGAGTTTGCAGAACAAAAGCCATATTCCAGAGCACTTGGAAGGACGTGCATTTCGGTTCTTCACTAGTGTCCTCAAGACAGTTTGCCAAACCAATGACAACTGCGGCTGGGCGGCTTTTTGAAGAAATCCCATTTCCCTTCAGGACGGGCTTGGCTTCTGGGGACCTCAGGCTCTGGGGGCTGTGTGGCGGCAGACCCTGGGTCGGGAGGGTCCCGCTGAGTCAGGTGCAGACCTGAGTGCAGGGCAGCTCTGCGGCGGGGCGGGGGGCGGGGTGCTGGGTCTGGAGGGGGTGGGGCCAGAGACGTGGTCCCCGAGGGCGAGCGCGGTCGCCGTCCACGGGACGGGAGGGGGCTTCAGAAGTCCACGGAGCCCCGCCCAGGGCGGGGGTGGTCGGCCCGCGGTCTCGGGGCGCTCAGGCGGGCTGCAGGGGCGCGGCGGCGCAGCCCACCTTGTTGCTGAAGAGGCGGGAGCGGCTGCGCGCGGGGGCGGCGGGGCGCGGCGGCGGGGCGCACGCGAGGCCGCGCACGTCCCAGAGGCGCAGCGCGCCGTCATGCGAGGCGGTGTAGAGCACCTGTTCGTGCACCTGCGGGCGCGGGGCGGCGCGTGGGGCGGCGCTGCGGGGGCGCCCGGGCCGCCCTCCCCTCCGCGGTGCCCGCAACTGTCGGCGGCCTCGCCGCCGGGGGAGCCCGGCCTCGGGGTGCCGGGGTGGGGCGCGGCCTGGCCCTCCCCGCCGACGCAGAGCCCAGGGGCCGGGCGGGGAACGCCTACCTGGATGCAGTTGATGACGAAGGCGTGACCGCGGAACACCCTCTGCAGCGCTCCGGAGCGGGCGTCGAAGGCGCGCGCGCGGGCGTCCCCGCTGCCCGTGAACACTGTGGACACAGGGCGCCGCTGGGCCTCCCGCCCGAGAGCCGCCGCCTCCTCCCGGACGCCGCGGGGCCGGGGCGGGGGCGCGGCGGGGCAGGCCCGGAAGTGGCCCGCCTCACCGGGAGGTCTTCAGGTTCAAATGGGAACTAGCAGGAGCTCCTTGCAAGGAAGGGGGCGGCACCTTCTTTCTCGTGCTACGTGCCTGGGAACTCAGGGGCCTGCCCCCCTCCCTGCAGCCAGCTCTGCAGGACTGCGGCTGCTGAACCTGCCCTGGGCTGCAGGGCCTGCCTGAGCGGCCCTCTCCGGGCCTTCTGTCCCTCCTGAGTACCACCTCGGCCCAGGTCCCCTCTCTCAGACCGTTTGGTGAAAGCCTTTGGTGAGGCCTGGCTTCCCCGCTCTAAAGCCCCTGCCTGGGGTTGGGGGGGAGGTCATCCACCTCCCGTCATCCGAGCTGCCTACTGTAATGCCATCCTTCCCCTCCTCAGTAACGAACTTGGCTCCGAACAGAGCCTAGACCCTCTGGCGTTCGCTAGAGCACCCCTGCCCAACCTCTTCTGGGGAAGCCCCGGGATTCGGCCTTCCTTGCGCCTTTTCCTACATTAGAACTTAGTTCAAGAGTTCTCAGACTCCAGTGAGCCCCCGAATCACCTGGAGGTGGTTAAGGCAGATTGCTGAGCCCACCTGAGTTTCTGTCTCAGGAGGTCTGGGGTGGGGTCTGAGAGCCCACATGTCTAACCAGTTCTAGATGCCGCTGCTGCCACTCAGGGACCGCGCCGAGAACAGGGACCGCGTGGAGAGCGGCGACAGCGCCGAGAACAGGGACCGCACCAAGAACAGGGACGGCGCGGAGAACAGGGACCGCGCCGAGAACGGCGACCGCGCGGAGAACAGGGACCAGAAGAACTCTGTTGTTTACGTATTGTCCTCGCCTCGGTTCTCCCAGAAGCTGACCCTGACGCTAGGATGTGAGTGCAAACATTTCATTTGGCAGGGCATTCCACGAAATGGGGGGAGAAACAGGATGGGTGAGCAGGTGACTGCAGGGGGACCCTGGGAGAAGGTGCAGACCCCGTCTCAGAGCTGTGCCCCTGGGAGGTGGGGGGCAAGTCACTGGTTGAGGGCCCCTCTTGTGGGTGTCAGCTCCCAGCCCTCCTCCCACCTGCTCCTCACAGGAAGAGAGTGGAGGGCAGAGGACCTGAGGTGCAGCAGAAAGCAGTGCCCCAGGGGTGGTACGCACAGCATCTGCCGCACCCGCCCAGCAGCCTGAGCAAGCCCTGGGGGATCCCCAGCCTCAGGGATCTCTTCCTTATCCCACTTACTGCTTCGCCTGCCCCAACCCAGTGTGGCTGCTGGGCATCCCGTGGATAGGAAGAGGGCCAGGAATTAAGTCTGATCAACCTGCAGCCCATTGGCAAAGACCACGGACCAATTTCCTTAATAGTGGGCAGCAGATGGGGTCCATCCCAGCTGCTGCCAAGGGGAGGCGCTCTGGGCGGCTTTAATCTTTTTAAATTAGAGGTCCCGACTTGGGAGCAGAGCCATCATCACACTCACAGGCTTGGACCCAGGAAGAAGGAAAAAATAATTTTCCCGTGTCAGACACCTAAAGCCCAAGGGTATCTTGGGCTCTATTTTCATAGATCCACCTTCTGTCTTCATCTAACATCTGTGCTGTGAAGTCAACTTGAATTTTCTGCTGTGACTCCCCCCCACCCATCTGCTCCCTGAGAGAGAGAGAGAGAGTGAGAGACAGAGAGAGACAGAGAGAGAAAACAGAGCGGGGATGAGGGAGGCTGGTGGCAAAACATAATGCTGGGGATTGTTTTGGGAAAGAGATGTTCAGGAACCTGGGAGCCCCACTCCCGTGTAGGTGTGGTAAGGTGTGTGTGTTTTGGGGGGTGCTTCCTGGAACAGTGTCTGTCTTCTGGGTGAGTCTGGGGTGTGAACATGAGCCAAGCCTGCAGGACAGAGCCAGCAAACCCCAGGTGTGTCAGTTTGAGACCTGTGGGACAGCTTGTTGCCTACCCAATAAGCCATTCTGCCCTTCTTTCTATCCAAAATAACCTGATTAACCCTGGCAGCAATATCCCCAGATAAGAGATTTTATTATTCAGTCCCTCTTGTAGGCAGCGGTCAAAGAGATGCATGCAAAGTCTCTGGGTAAGGCTTCCAAGAAAGATCTTTAAAGGCACCCACTCAGCTAAGAGACACATCCTTTTGCCCTTCCCTCTTTGTCCTGTCTGCCTACAATACGACACGGTGGCTGGAGCTCCAGCAGCTATATTAAACTATGAGGGCCCCTAAAAGATAGAAGACATGTGCTAAGGGTGATGAAAGCAAAGTGATCAAAGGAAACTGGGTGCCTGATAACTTTGTGGAACCATCCATTCCTGCCTAGCCTGCCAGCCTCAGAAATTCTACCTGAGAAAAACAAACCACTATTTCATTTAAAGCACTGTTATCTGGGCTTTCTCTTATCTGTTGTCAAACCTAATGCCAGGTGAAGTCAAACCCATGTGGCCCTCCAGTCTGGCAGGAGTGAGTGCTGTCAAGGTCTCATTTCAAGAATTCGAATGTGTCCGTGAGACGATGCTCTTAACCCTGGGCGTCCTGGCCATTCAGGCTGCTGCATGTTTTTGTGGGGTGAAGCTGGGGAGGAAGCCCCACACCCTTGTTTGGACCTTCTTTGTAAATAACCCTGGAAGGGCGCCTGGGTGGCTCAGTCGGTGAAGCGTCTGCCCGAATTCTGCTCAGGTCATGATCTCGGGGTCCTGGGATCGGGTCCCACATTGGGATACCTGCTCAGCCCGGAGCCTGCTTCTCCCTCTGCCTCTGCCCTGCCCCCTGCTTGCGCTCTCTCTCTCACTCTCTCTCTCTGTGTCAAATAAATAAAAATAAGTAAAATCTTAAAAAAAAAAAAGCTGGAAAAAAAATAACCTTGGAGGCACACGTGCATGGAGGAGGCTCGGCTGCTGACCACCCCGAATGGCCACTGAGGCTCAGGAGGGAACGGTCCAGTAAGAAGTAGGGCGCAGAGGCCCCGAGGGCAGGAGGATTTGGGGGCGAGGAGGGACGAGCCCAGGCAGGTGCGGGCTGGTGGGGGCAGCGTGGGGGCAGCGTGGGGCCAGCCGGGGACAGGGGTCACTTACAGGTGCCTGCGTGGTACTTGAGGGCGCTCACGCTGTGTCGGTGGGCCGCAAACGTGCGCACACGCTCCCCGGTGTCGGCCAGCCAGCACTTGACCGTCCTGTCCGCGCTGCCCGAGTACACGTGCCGGTTCACGAGCTGCGGGGGGGGGGGGGGGGCGCTGGACTCTGGTGCTGCTGGCCGTGGCAGGGGACTCGGAGCCCCCTCCAGACCGCTCTGTGTGACGGGGGAGGGGCCCCTGCAGGTCTCACTGGGAACGTGGACGAGCGGGAAAGACCCTGCCTGTGAGGACCCACCCAGCTGCCGGCTCCAGCACCCAAGAATCTTGTCGCTTTGCCCTCGGCCCCGTCACTGACTGCTCCCCTGCATTGGAAGTCGGCGTGCCGCCAGGCTCCCGTGGGGGGCGCAGGCCCGCGCAGCGCTCAGCACTAGGAGTAAGGCGCACGGAATGTTCACGCGTGTTGTTACTGTTGTCAGGCGTCTCTTGTCGGCGGTTCCTGCTGAACAGTCGGTGCCTGAAAGGTTCCGGTGAATCCACCTGTAGCTACGGCCGGCCGCCCCAGCCGTTCCCTCGATTGTCCCGGCTGAGGAAAGGGCTCCCGGGGCTGCCCGGGTGGGGAGGGAGGAGCCCTGGAGACAGGCTCCCCGACTTCCCGCCTGCCCCAGCTGACCAGAGTGGCATTCACACCCCTGCTCGGTGTCGCAGGAGGAAAGCAAGGGCCTGGGAGAGAAGGCATGGCTGGGGGAGGCCCCTCGCAGGAGCACCCCTTGCCAAGACAGCCAGTGTCCTGGCCCAGGGAAAGTGCGAAGACGAATAAAATATTTCTGCAGGTTCCTCTAGACAAAATCCCCATGCAGCCAAGAGAGCCGCCACCCAGCAGCTCTGGTTAGCAGGGAGGCAGAGGAGAACCAGAAATCAGGTGAGGAGGGTGGCTGTGAGCCCTGGCGAGAGACATTCGTGCCAGAGCCGGGGCCCAGGGACCCCTGGAGCCTTAGGAAAGAGGAGGCCCTTCTGCTGGGGCAGCGGACAGCAGGCCTGGCGCGAGGACAGGCCCCCGGCATCCTTGCCATGGCCCATGCCCTCCTAGCTCCAGCACACACCTGCCCAACGACAGCCACACTCTGGGCCCCTTACCACTCCAGTTCCCGCGGCTGACCCAGGATCCCCCTATAATTTCCCAGTTTAAATCCCAGAGGACAGGACTCTGACTCGTCCAGATTATATTTCTGCCCCAGCCACAGCACAGGTCAAACTTGGCTTTGGGCCATTCACCACGGCAGAGGCGGTGGGGTCTCGGGGAGCACGTACGACCTCCTGCCCCAGTGTCCGCCCCATGCCCCCATGTGTCCTGACCCATCAGCCGTCGCTCCAGAGGCAGCCCCAGGCCTCCAGGGACCACACTTCCCAAACTGCCCACTGAGCCTCACAGACCTGAAATTAAGGGGGCTGGAGTGAGTAGCCTGCGGGCTGGAGGCCCCCATGGGACACGGGGCACCTCTGCGCCGCTCAGCCCATGCAAGGAAGGCGCTGAGCTTCCATGGCGCAAAGGGATGACACCTCCTGTTCCCCACGCAGCGTGTCCCAACAACGTGGGGCCTGTCGCACTGTTTAAAAGTGACCCAGCGGCACGATTTCAAAGTACAAGTCACGAGTCCAGAGGCCCAGGAAATGCTCCAAGCGTGTTGTCCTTGGCTGCCTGAGACCTCACTGTTCACTTTGGCTGCTTTCCTACGAGGACATCCCTGGGGAGCAGCCGGGCAGCTCGGGGAGGCCCGAGGCACATGGGGAAGCAGACAGACCCTGACAGGGGCATGTCACGAAGGACAGGGCCTGCAAGACTTCCCTCAGCCAAGACAGCTCTGAGGGGACAGGGCTTGGGGCCATCTCCCTGCGATCCATCCAAGCAGATGGGAGGACGAGGCCTCTGCTGTGGGGGCCCCCGGGGTGCGGGCCTCTCCCTGCTCAGCTCACGGCAGCAGATGCACTTGGGCAGGGGAATGAAGCCGCTGGGCCAGGCTGCAGAGCACAGCTGGGCTCCGGACACGCCGCCTCCGGGGTAAGACTCCCCCACCCCGGCAAGGTACAGACCCTGTCATGCCTTTATAAGCTGCTGGCTAGGGGCGCCTGGGTGGCTCAGTCGGTTAAGTGTCTGCCTTCAGCTTAGGTCATGATCCTGGGGTCCCGGGATCGAGCCCCACGTCAGGCTCCCTGCTCAGCGGGGAGTCTGCTTCTCCCTCTGCCCCTCACCCTGCTCCTGTGCTCTCTCTCACTCTCTCTCTCTCAAATAAATGATTAAAATCTTAAAAAAAAAAAAAAAAAAAGCTGCTGGTTACATGTTCAGTCCTGGGTTCCAGTCTGTCTCTGCCCCTTACCAGCTGTGAGGCCTTGGACAATTTGCTTACCCTCTCTGAGCCTCTGTCTTCTCATGTGTAAAATGAGAAAAGATAAGCATGGGCAGCATATCTGTTTGATGCCCAACAACAACAGCACAACCTACCAGACACCTGTATGTGGGTCACGTCTGGGCCACGTCCACCACTAGTTTATGAGATCCTCACGACCACCAAGGGCGGGCGCTTTCACGTTAGAATCCCTGGTCCAAAATCTTGGGGCCAGATGTAGTTCAGAAGTTTTTGGATTTTAGCAACATGCTCATGTTTCTACAGCAAAGGAATTCATAGTCCCAGGAAAAGGGGTAAAGTGAACTCCAGCTAGCCTATCTGTGTAGGCCAGGCTTTGCTGCTAAGTAAGTTTTGGTGCCAAGCCTTAAAAACACACACACACACACACACACACCTTCATGTTGTGGAACGTTTGGATTTAGGAATTATGGACCAGGGTTTCTGGGTAGACATAATCCTCCCTTAACATGTAAAGAAACCAAAATTCCTATGTTGACAACAGCCTTAACCCTCGTATCTGTGAATGTGAGTGTATTTGGAGACAGGGTCTTTAAGGAGGTAGGTAAGTTAAAATGAGGTCATTCGGGTGGAACCTAATCCAGTAGGACTGGTGTCCTTATAGGAAGGGGACGTCTGGAGACAGAGGGACGACCACGTGAGAATACAGCCAGCTACAGGCCAACACCTGGATCTCAGACTTGCAGCCTCCAGAGCGGTGACACCATCCGTCTCTGTCGTGCAAGCCGCCCATCTGCGGTCGTCTGCTACCCGGGCAAGCTAACTAGCACGCGGGGTAGGGCTCAGAGGACGACCCGGGGGCCTCCCCGGCAGATCTCACCTCCAGACAGATGACAGAGCCCTGGTGCTCCCTGAACACCCGCAGCTGCTCCCCGCTCAGGATGTCCCAGGCACGGATGGTGGTGTCGGTGCTGCCGGTGAAGGCGGTGTGACTGGGCGTGTCCAGCACAAGGCAGAGCACGGCCCCCGTGTGGCCCCGCAGCGTCTGGTGGCAACAGCCGCTGGCCACCTGCCACACCTTGGCCGTGCCATCCGTGCTGCCCGTCACCAGGAGCCCCCCAACCTCCTCGGCGCACGGAGCCCCAGGCAGGTCCCAGGGCGCAGAATAGGCTAGGGTCAGCACGCAGTTGCGGTGGCCCCGGAACTCCTGGGACACCTGCCCCTCGTCCACACTCCAGGCTCGAGCTGTGCGGTCGTAGGAGCTGCTGAAGAGCTGGTTGTTGGCGACCAGGATCCTGGTGGGAAGAGGGAGAGGGCGGGGGTCAGAGCACGCAGGGGTAAGGGGCAGGGGTCAGAGCATGCAGGGGTAAGAGGCAGGGGTCAGAGCACACGGGGGTGGGGCAGGGGTCAGAGCACGCAGGGGTGGGGCAGGGGTCAGAGCAGGCAGGGGTAAGAGGCAGGGGTCAGAGCACGTGGGGGTGGGGCAGGGGTCAGAGCACGCAGAGGTAGGGGCAGGGGTCAGAGCACACAGGGGTAAGGGTCAGGGGTCAGAACACACAGGGGTAGGGGCAGGGGTCAGGCCATGCAGGGGTTTGGGGCAGGGGTCAGACCAGGCAGGGATAGAGGAGGGGTCAGAGCACGCAGGGGTGGGGCAGGGCTCAGAGCACACAGGGGTGGGGCAGGGCTCAGAGCACACAGGGGTAAGAGGCAGGGGTCAGAGCACACAGAGGTAGGGGCGGGGGTCAGAGCACGCAGGGGTGGGGCAGGGGTCAGAGCAGGCAGGGGTGCCTAGCAGGCCTTCACAGGGCCCTCTGTGTTGAGTGAGCCCGGGGAGCTTCGTGTGGGCGGAGCTCCGTTCACACCCATAGGGGGAGGAGAGGCCTCCAGAGCAGCAAATATTCACGATCCTCAGTCTCATTTTGATGAATGCTAAGAACTTCTCCCCAGACAATACACGTTGGTCTTCAGTATAGAGCTTTGCATGACGTCAAAGGCTCTGTTCACACACCCTTGTTAGGAAGCCCTGAGCCCCCCCACTCACCAAGAGGAGGCCACAAAGGGGGGCGGGAGGGGCAGCTGGACCGGCGTGTGTCACAAGTGTGGGGACGGAGCAGTGGCGACCTTGCGTCTTGGGGTCAGAGGCGAGGGCTGCTCCGTCCGCCCGCGAGCCTGGCCCAGGTGCGGGGAGAGATGGGCCCTGAGAACAGCCCTCCCGCCTGCTCGCCGTCCACGCCGCTCACCTCTGCGCGGTGCTCACTTCCCACAGGCAACTGGGGAGGCCGACTGCGCTGATGTGCGCACTGCTTCGGACTCACTTCTTCCCTAACACCCCGTCCGTACGGTCTTCAGGACACGCGAATGTGCAAGGGAAAGTGACCACGTGACAGCACGTGGCACCGCGGGGGATGGTCTGGGGGCCGGAGGCCTGCCCGGTCTGGCCTGGCATGAGAAGGCATGCTCGGTGCCCCCCAAAACTCACACACCCGGCCGGGCTCTGAAAACACGGGAAGAAGTGAATTCCACATCCTCGGGAATGGAAATGCTCAAGGATATGGCATATCTGTGAGCATGTTACTTAGTAATGCAACCCAGTTGCTAAGTCACCCTTAGTCTCTGCCCAGAACGACCCGTTTGGGACCTCGACCCCTCAAACGTGGCGTGTGTGGATGTGTGTGTATGGTGTGTGTGTGTGCTCAGGAGAGTCTGAGCCCGGCACAGCATAATTTCTAGCCTCGATTATCCAGGTTTGCTCTTGGGGAGCAGCTGATAGTTTCCGGTTACAAGCTGAGCGCAAGCCGGTCCTGAGATGTGGCCTCTCCCACCCGCCCCGGCCTCACAACGCGAGACTCCCGCACACCCACACCTCTGCTCACTCACAAACTTCCTCCTCAAGGAAGGGTGTGGGGAAGCCACGAGCAGGAGGTGTGCCCTCCTCCACACCGCAGCTGCTGGGCCCTGGTGGCGGGTGGCGGCCCCGTCAGCTCTAGCGGCGGGGGCAGGATTCAGAATAGCTCAGGGGCGGGAAGGGGACCTTCTCCACTCGCAACCATCCTGAGCCGTCTGTCTGCTGAGGGACGGTACCTGGCTCCTGCCCTGTGGGTGCACGGTTCTGACTGCAGGCAGCGGGTAGTCCAGTCAGTGGTGGGTCAGGGCCCCCCATTCCCCGCCACCCCAGCAAGCACTAAACCGCTGGGCAAGTTGTTTCCCACCCCAAGCCAGGTCTGCACCAAGCTCAGGCTGGCAGCATCCCTGTGGCTGAGAACAGCTCTCCTCCAGCTGCCCAGCCCAGCCCAGCCCCTGACCCTCCAAATGCCTGCCTGCACTGAGCCCTTTTCCTGAGGGACTTAGCTCAGCCCCCAGGCCCCCCCTCGCCCCCCACCCCCCATCAGTGAGGCCTTGAGGGCCCGCGGGCAGGTGCCCAGACTCCTGGTCATACTGGACACTCCCTCAGGAGTTTAAGTCGGCCACCACAAGTTACATAAATATGTCAAATTGATCTGATCAGCAAAGGAATTTTCATGGCTCAGCTCAGACCCAAATTCAATAAGGAAAGGAAAAATTCAAACCCCCTTGAGAAGGTGGGGGTGGGTTATTTCAAGAACAACATGGAAAGGTGAGGTTTACAAATACTCTGGACTCGTCTTCAGAACAATCCCCCCTGGGCCATCAGGTACCAATTAGACCACCTTCTCTGGAATTTGTTGCCATCAGTAGGAGCTGAGGCCTCCATTGCCTTTCCCGGTGCCTAGCAGTGGGCAGTGCGCTGCCGGGGTCCGGGCACAATCAATGTGTTGGTGGTGCCTCCGTTCCCCAACCTTTGCCTCCCGAACCCCCAAATGCAACCCCGGGCAGTCAGCCCTTGTCGTGCCTGAAACACATGCATCTGCAGGTGGGCTTCCCCAGAGAAGCTAAGTTCCTCCAGGGGCAGGGGCTGCACAACCTACACCTCTGTCCCCTGGGGCCCTGGCCACACCGACCTGTTCACGATGGACGTGTGTCCTCGGAAGACCTGCAGACACTGTCCAGTGCGCACGTCCCACTTCCTGATGGTGTGGTCAGCGCTGCATGTGAAGGCAGCTTCGTCCTCCAGCTGGCAGAAGGTCACATAGCTCTCGTGCCCTGCAGACGAGGGGGGTGACGTGAGCTCACGGGGGCCATGGCAGCTCTCGTCTTCCTTCCGGGAAGAAAGCAGGGTGGGGAGTGTTTGGGATGAGTCCAGGATCACCAGCCCTTCGGAGGGACGATTTCAGTCTGGGAGTCTCAGGAGCTATGGGGTGCCAGGAGAAATTCAGGGGGTACTCTGCCTGCCCCCAGATCCTTTTGTTCCCTCTTTTTCCACTCTCTCTTCCTCCTCCCTCCTCTTCTTCCCTCCCCCTCCTTCATCGGCTACTGGGCTACTGTCAGTCTTCTTCAAACTCTTCAGTTGCTTGTCTTCACTTAGTCATTGAACAAACCCACTGCCACAGAGGCAGGAAGTACAGAAGCCCAGGGCCTTGGCCTTTGGGGCCAGAACACCTGGCCTAGCTCCTGGTGTTGCTACCGACTCACCTCTGCACACCTCCATCTCCTCATCTGCCGTGGGGAGAGGCACAGTCCCCATCTCGTGGGGCAGGTGCGCAGACTGAGTGAATGCTGGATGGTGGCTGTTTGGGGAGAGGTATCAGGTCCTAGTTCTTAGAAACTAGAAATGTTACCTTACTTGGAAAAAAAGATACACCTTTAGATGTAAGTAGGGATTTTGAGGTGGGGAGTGTCCTGGATTATGGCCAGGAATGCCACAAGTGTCTCTGTTAGAAGGGGCAGAGAGGGATGTGAGGACACGGGGAGAGGATGCTGTGGAGACAGCGGAGTGACCTGAAGGGGCCCCGAAGACAGGGGACGGCCCCACAAGCCTAGGAGCACCAGCGGCTGCCAGGACCCGAGGAGGCAAGCGGTTCTCCCCCGCAGGTTGCAGAACGAGAACAGCCCTGCCAACACCTTGATCTGGGCCCACTGATGCTGGCTTTGGGTTTCTGGCCTCCCGAACTGCGCCAGAAGATACCTGTGTTTTAAGGCACCCAGTGGGATCACTGGTCACAGCGGCCACAGGAAACTAAGACACTTCCCCTGCCTTCAGAGAGAGCACAAGCCCAGAAGGAGAGCGTCAGCCGACATGAATGACTGGTGCTGGACAGAGCATGTCGGTGGTCAGTGGAGCGAGCAGAAGCCCCTGTGATGCAGGGCATGAAGGGTCCACATGGGGCCTGCGTGGGGAGGGGAGGGGAGCAGAGCGTTCTGGGAGAGAAAATGGCACATGCCAAAGCAGAATTTAGGTGTTTGGCAGAAATGGTGGATAAGGCACACACATAGTGAGGGTGGAGGTCTAGGACAGACCGAGGGCCACACGGAGCCTGGGGGCTCGGCCAAGGGCCCCTGATCGTCCATCTTATCGGGGCGATGGTCAGTGTTGTGACTATCGGCCTGGCTTACAAAGTGGCCCCGGCAGCACTCAGCTCCCCCGGTCAGAGTAGGGCCTGTCCTTCGGGTAAAGATGGCTCCGCCTCAGGGCACCTGGCTGGCTCGGTCAGGGGAGCGTGTGACTCTCGGTCTGGGGGTCATGAGTTGGAGCCCGATGTTGGTTATAGAGTTTACTTAAAAAACAACAACAAAATCCTTTAAAGTCTCACGTGATAAAATCTAAATCTACTTAGAATCTAAAATCAGAATGTATGGGTCATAGTCCCGTATATGCAAAGACTACCTAAGCCTCTATTTCTATACCTCTAGAGACTCATATATGTATTAAAATGTTTCCACCACAGATAACTCTTTTTTTGTTTGTAAACATTTAAAAATATGGATTTAAAGAGAATATAAGCCCTCTTTGAAAGTAATTAAGATCAGTGAATGTGTTGACTTTGTCTCTCCTGCTGAAAGTCAGGAACAGTCGCAAAAGAGGTGGTGACATCCCCTCCCCAAGTGGCCCCGTGTAGAAACGACATTTACTTTTGATCCCAGACACATTCACAGAGGACAGAACCACATGGACGAGCCCTATTCAGAGTGGGAACTAGAAATACGCCAACTCGTCATGCCTGGCTTTGTTGGTCTGATAGCTGGACAAGGCCACGGGCTTGTTTTGATGCGGGAGACTTCGAAATACTCGAAGGTGCACAAACTCATCATCGTCAACTTGAACCTTGATGAAGTAGTTCATCCCTGCGACCACCTGGCTCCTGAACTCCACAGCCTTAAATGTAGCATAGTTCTTATTCTCCTGTTCTTCCAGCTGGGGCTTCACCTGGTCAGCGATGGCCTGGGTCTCGGCCGTGGCGGGCTGCGAGGCGGTGGGCACCCCGCACATCATGCTGGCGGCCGATGGAAGACAACTTTTTTTTTTTTTTTAAGATTTTATTTATTCATTTGACAGAGCACAAGCAGGGGGAGCGGCAGAGGGAGAGGGAGAAGCAGACTCCCCGCCGAGCAGGGAGCCCGACGCAGGGCTCGATCCCAGGACCCCAGGACCATGACCTGAGCCGAAGGCAGACGCTTAACCAACTAAGCCACCCAGGCGTCCCAATAACAACTCCTCCCCCTCCGCCATTACCAACTCTTGATAGCAAACTGAAGCTGAGTATATTTGAAGAGAATCCAGGAACCAGAAAATCAATTGAATCAAAGGCATGTTACACCTAAGATCCATTTCACAGACGTGTGGGATATATTAATTACATTAAAGATCACAACTGAATTTTAAAATTCCGTCTAGGTGCCTGGTATCAGACAGACATGGATTTTTTTTTTTTTAAGACTTTATTTATTTATTTGACAGAGAGAGAGCACAAGCAGAGTGAGTAGAGGGCAAGGGAGAAGCAGGCTCCCCGCTGAGCAGGGAGCCTGACGTGGGACTTGACCCCAGGACCCCAGGATCATGACCTGAGCTGAAGGCAGACACTTAATCGACTGAGCCACCCAGGCGCCCCCAGACAGGGATTTAGAATCTTCCAGGCAGTTTCAAGCTGATGTGCACTTTTTGGCCCTGGGGTTTTAGCTCAGTTACTCTTGGAAGAACCCAACTCTGTGGGTTCTAAGAAAGAGAATTTAAAAAAACAAAAGAAAAGAAGACATGTTTTTCGGTCTTCTCGGATAGCATGTACCAGGCCTCTAAGAAAACGACGTTTGTGTGAAGTAAGTAAACACTGGAAGATGATGCAGATTAGGTTTCCTTAAAATACACGTCAGTTTAAAAGTCGAGGGCAAAATGTGTTTGGCAAAACACAGCCCAGCTTTTTGCCAACCCAAAATGTTTATAAAATATTTTAAGATAGTCAACAAACTTTCCCTGAAACCAGAGCTGCCATGGGGAGGGCTCGGCGGTGCCTGAGGAACCACCTGGCTTCCAGGGCGGGCTGGAAGGCGGCCCAGCGCGCCGAGGGCAGTAGGCGGCCCTGCACACCCCCCCACACCCCGCAGTCCTCCTGGGACCCTGTGCCATCGTCCTGCGCCAGCCAAGCCAGGAGAGGCTTCCGCAGGGGCATCAGCCCCCTCCTGGCTGCTTCCGTCCCGTCTCAACAGCTTCTGACAGCAGGACGGCGATGTGCCAAGTGTATATTAGGCCAAGGAAAGCGCTGGAAAGCGGTGTGGCCAGTAAGCCGTGGCACCTGTATTCAGTGAAGCCACAGCCACTAGACCAGGGATGTGGGACCAACTGTAGGACCCATGGAAGCAGGGAAAGAAAGGATATATACAATAAAAATATAAACATCCGTAAGAGCGCCGGGGGGTGCAGTCGGTTAAGGGGCTAACTCGATTTTGGCTCAGGTCATGATCTCGGGGTCGTGGGATCGAGCCCCGTGTCCGGCTCTGTGCTCAGTGTGGAGTCTGCTTGAGATTCTCTCTCCCTCTGCCCCTCCCCCACCCCTCCCTAAAATAAACAAACCTTTAAATACACACACACACACACATATAAATACCTATAACAAAGACTTGAAGAGTCAATAATGAAAAGAATTTTTTCAGTGTAAAAATAAAAAATCTCCTCTCCCCTCTGAGGCTGGGCTAGGCTGACCCTCTGCCCTGGGCTGGCTGAGGCTCCCTGCAGCAGTCAAGGCCCTCCCAGGGACAAGCCCCTTCCTCTGCTCACCAGGCACCCACCCCACACTGGACGAGTCCCAGCTCGGAGCCCGGCCGGCAGAGGCTGCAGAGCGTGTTCCCGGCCACAGTCCACAGACCATACGACAGGGTCCACAGTACACAGCCTACAGGGTCCCCCGGGGAGGGATGGGTGAGGGAGGCTGGGGAGCAGGAGGGCCCATCCTGTCTCCAGGGACCACAGCACCACCACGGGCTGTTGGAATTGTGTAGAATAAGCAAAAAAGCCAAACTAAAAATAAACATTTTTGAAGGGATAAAGAATGCAGATAAGATGCAGTTATTATGTTCAAAAGGACATGCTGAGGCTCAGGGTTTTCTGCCAAGGCAGTCGGCCCTCCCCGCCTCCCCGGCCGCACACCCTGGGACTCGCTGGAGGCTCGGAGTCCAAGTGCCCCCTCCACAAGCAGGAGTAGCCGCTCAGGGCACTGGCCCCCCGGGGTCTGCGGCGGCAGAGGTGGGTTGGCGTGGGCACCAGCCAAGCTGGAACATTCGTTTGACTAACTTGGCATGAAAAGCGGGGCCTCCTTTTCCCCTCTGCTGTCGCTGGCAAGGCTTCTGTCTGCCGGTCCGGGTCCCTCTCCTCTTCTCCAGCCTGCTCCCTGCGGCTCCCCCACCCCCTGGGGGCTCTTTGATCCCCCCCACTGCCCACAGGGTTCAGACAGCTGGGAGCCCAGGAGACTTTGGGGCAGGATCTGTTGGCCTGCAGCCATCAAAACCTCAAGCCACGGTCACACTTCTCTGGAGGCCTCTCCACAGCCATTTCCGGGCGGTCGTGAATGCTTCCCTGCCCTGGCTAATCCACGTCCGGGAGCGCTGAGAGGTACCAGCCGCAGGTACGGGGGATCCCCTACCATGGCCACCTTTGGCAAGGGCCTCTTTACCAAACTCGCCTTGAGCTACTATGTTGAGGGTGCCATTTTGTTTCCTGCCTGCGGGGGCCACCTCCGGATGTGCGCCCAGCAAGCCCCAGCGGTGACACTGGCGCGTCCCGGGCAAGGAAGGTGTGGCTGAAATGGCGTCTGACAAAGCCCAGGAAGACTCAACCTCCTGCCCCGAGCTCCCAGCCAGGACAGGCTGATGCTCCTACCATTGGTGCCACTGCAGGGCCTGTCCTTCCAGCCCAGCTCTTCTCAGCCCACGCCCTCCACCAGGCTGCTCTCCGGCCTCCCTCTGTGACCTCCCCAATCCGCACCCACGGGGAGCTCACCACCCGCGGACGGCGGCGTCTGAAGCGCTCAAGGATGGGTTACCCGCCTGGGCTTCCGTCACATCCGTGCTTAAAACAAACTGCATTTTGATGGAATTCTTCCTTGACTGGGATGAAGTTAATATTGGATGTGTTTATGTCTGAGAGCCTTCCCTGTGCCCCCACATGCTCTTTCAAAAATATGTAGGAGATGGGGCGCCTGGGTGGCTCAGTTGGTTAAGTGTCTGCCTTCAGCTCAGGTCATGATCCCAGGGTCTTGGGATCGAGTCCCACCTCGGGCTCCCTGCTCGGCGGAGAGTCTGCTTCTCCCTCCCTCGCCTCTTCCCTGGCTTATGTGCGTTCTCTCTCTCTCTCTCTCTCACTCAGTCTCTCTCTCAAATAAATAAATAAAATCTTTGAAAAAAAAATATGTAGGAGATGATTCAGCAAGCCCACTTCTGGGTATCTACAAAAGGAACGGAAAACAGGGCCTGGAAGAGATATTTGCACACCCAAGCTCATAGTGGCCTTTCTCACCACAGTCACGTGGAAGCAACCCAAGTGTCTGCTGACGGATGAATAGGCAAAAAAACGCACACAGCAGAACAGTACTCAGCCTTCCAAAGGAAGGAAATCCTGACATGCACTACAACACGGACGAACCTCGAGGACATCGTGCTAAGTGAAATGAGCCTGTATGAGGTCCCCAGAGCAGTCACATTCAGAGGCAGAACACAGAATGGTGGGCACTAGGGGCTGGGAGCAGGGAGAAAAGGGGTTATTGTTCGAAGGGGACACAGTTTCAGTTTTCCAGGATGGAAAAGTTCTAGAGATGGACAGTGGTAATGGCAGTGCGTTATCAATGTTTACTATCTTCAAACTGTGCACTTAAAAATGGTTAAGATGGTAAATTTGCTACTACATGTTTTCTATTAGAGTTAAAAATTGTCCCAGGTCCATTCCAGGCCCACCTGGGCCAAGAGGTGAACCCTGACTACCCCAGCTCAGAGTTCCTGCTTATCTGAAGTTCAAGTGCACACAGCCCCTCAGTTTAGCCAACCTGAGGATTCCCTGGGGCAGCATCTTCGAATCTAACACATGCTTCCAGCACAGTCAAGCCAACAGTCAAATGGGACAAAGGCTCTGGAGCAGGAGGGAGGACAGGCTTCCCCCCAGGGCGGCTCTGCCTGCATAAACGCAGGAGGACTGGCTAGCCCTTCAGAGCCTCGAACGGTGGAGTCAGGCTGTGAGAAGCAAAGGACAAAGAGCTTTGGAGCTGGCTAGGCACCGTGCCAAGGAGATGCTCTTACTCAGTCCGGGCCTGTTGATGTGAGCCTGGAGGACAAGGCCACTGAAAGAGCCAGGAGCTATTTATTGACTGGTTTACTGCCCCCCCCCCCCCACATAACCTCATAAGGGTAGATGACTATTTTATCACCCCCAATTCACAGATAAAGAAACTAAGGCACGAGAAGTTAAGTAATGAGATTTGAGCCCAAGCAGCCCAGCTCCAGAGCCCGGGCTCTTGACTATCAACGGCCCCTCCTGCTCCCTGGTGGCAAGTAGGGGTCAGGAGTCATCAGGATGGGCAGGCACCAGCAGGCTTGCAGTAAGTAGAAGTGTGCAGTTTGTTCACACAGAATTAAAAACAGCACCCCATCATGCTAGAAGATGCTGTTAGAAGACAAGGACGCTCATGGAACAGCTACAGTGGGTTCGAACCTTCAGGCTGGGTCCCTTACTACATGGGAACAGACCAGGACAAGGACTGCCACCTTGGGACATGCTGCTTATCTCACTGATCCAACAAAGTGCCTCAGATGAGTAGGCACCCAACGGATAAAAGAAGAGAAGGAAGGGATAATTCCATTAAATGATTCTTCCCTTAGCAGAATAACTGGCAGGTAAGCCTACTTCTTGCCTTGGAGCTCATCAACTGCATTTGAAAGCCAGTTCCATTTACCGAAAGAGCAGAGCTTCTGTTTTCCCCCCAGGGAAGCTGGGGGGGCCTGGTTACGCAGCCTGCTCTCCAGGACCAAGGGTGACAACTTGCCCACCAAGCCCCCACCCACAGGGGACTGCCCTGTTCTTCCTCTCCAGCGCATCCCTTGGCATAAACGTTCAAAACCCTGCAAGATTCACAGAAAAGCCTTGGGCCCCTAACTGCATCTGCCCCCCCACCCCC
>NW_023270680.1:482223-575647 GCF_011800145.1 Mirounga leonina
CCCCCCCCCCCCCCCCCCCCCCCCCCAGGAATTGAGCAGAGCAAGAAGCTCGTGTGCAGAAGGAGAACGCACGGCAGGAACTGCCCACTCCAGCCACTCTGCCCAAGAAATCCAGGCCTGGCCCCCCAACAGGCTCTTCTCCAGAGCCTTCTTGGGGCCCAGAGCTGCACCAGGCACTAGCACTCACCCCAATCTGGCAGTTTCCACAACAGAAGTAGAAAGAGCCTGGTGTGGGGGTCAGGAGACCCCCGGGGATCTGGGCTGCAGCTGATCAGCCCTACAGCATTGTCCTGATGCGAGCAGGAGCCTCCTAGAGCGGGGGAAGCCATCCATGCAATCCTGCGGTGTGACCTCAGGCAAGACCCATAACCACTCTAATCTCAGATGCTGACAACAGAACCTACCTCACAGGCTAAGGATCTAGAAAACACTTAGAATACTCATGTGTTGGTAAATAAATCTGTGCCTGCCCATTCTCATCTATAAACCGGTGTCATTTCTATCTACCTCACAGTTTTGAGTATTAATAATAATGGATCGGGCGCCTGGGTGGCTCAGTTGGTTAAACGACTGCCTTCGGCTCAGGTCACAATCCTGGAGTCCCAGGATCGAGTCCCGCATTGGGCTCCCTGCTCAGCGGGGATTCTGCCTCTCCCTCTGACCCTCCCCCTTCTCATGTGCTCTCTCTCTCTCTCAAATAAATAAATAAAATCTTTTAAAAAAAAAAGGATCAAGAAGTATATTGAGGGGTATTAATAAAATATAGAATACTAAGCAAATGCTAAGACATTTATTACTATTTCACTAAAACAAAAAAGTCCTTGCTTTCTTTGGGGGGTCACGCAAGGACTACTGCACGCCCAAAAAGACTCTTTTTCAAGTTAAATCTAATAGTGCGGTTTCCGGATAAGAAAAGGTTACTTCTATCTCTTCTGTCTATGAAAATTCTTTTTTTTTTTTTTTTTAAGATTTGACAGAGGGAGACACAGTGAGAGAGGGAACACAAGCAGGGGGAGCGGGAGAGGGAGAAGCAGGCCTCCCACAGAGCAGGGAACCCAGTGCCGGGCTCCATCCCAGGACCCTGGGATCATGACCTGAGCCGAAGGCAGTCGCTTAACGACTGAGCCACCCAGGTGCCCCTGTCCATGAAAATTCTTAAAGTACCAACCCTTACAGCAGCAGAAACAATTCTGGTAGAAATGGGTGGCAGTGTTTCGTTTGAAAGCTCTCCTGTTGAGTGGGATGGCTCTCACCCAGGCCACCAGAGGGGCGGGCATAGCCTCACCGGGACACAGGGGTTGGTATCCTGAGGGGACAAGCCACTGTGAGGGCCACCAACATGGGTGTGAAGGGGAGCTGCCAGGCACAGAGCTGAGTGGTGATGGCAGAGCAGAGCTGGACAGGAGGGTGGGCGCTGGAGGCATGGTCTAGGCTCTAGAGCTGCCCTGGGTGCAGAGACCCATGCCCACCAGGCCAGAACCACCCTGGAAGGGCCTGGAGCTCAACTGGGGAGGAAACCCACCTTCAAACTGGGCTCCCACAATGGACACCAGGCCCCAGAGCTCCCCGGGTCAGGGTGCATCAGATCCAGCCAAAATCTTGTTAGGAATGCAAATTCTAGAGTCCTACACCAGGGGCTCACTGAAACTGGGACCTGGGAATTTACATTTCTGAAAGCCCTCCAGATGAGTCTTATGTTTGGGAAGCAATACAGTTGGATTATAAATGTTGGACAGATCTTAGATCTTCCAGTCTCAGTTTAGTGCCTGTCCATCTGTGTGACTTTGGAGGTGACTTTGGGGGTGGCAGGAGGAAGGTGTTAGTTTGTAACTGACTCTCCCGTATCACTCCCGCCCCCAGTACAAAATTCATCTCTTCTGGGCTTTGAAATATCTACCACACTGCTTTTATTTAAAACCAATAGGGTCAGGGCGCCTGGGTGGCTCAAGAGTCTGCCTTTGGCTGGGATCATGATCCCAGAGTCCTGGGATCGAGCCCCACATCGCATCAGGCTCCCTGCTCAGCGGAGAACCCGCTTCTCCCTCTCCAGCCCCCGCTGCTTGTGCTCTCTCTCTGTGTCAAATAAATAAAATCTTTAAAAAATAAAAAAACCAATAGGGTCAATATCAACCAATCGTGAAGCTGATTTGCACTCCCTGTGCCTACATGATTTGGAAGGCCTGGGGAGGCCACCCAGGATTTGCCGATTATGGTGGAAAAAACCCAGGCGGTGATAAATAACCACAGAGTGGAGAGCCTTGTGCTTCAGGCCACCGTACCTGCTGCTCAGGCAACACCAGGGGCAGAGGAGGAGACGGGCCTCAGCCCCGCCCTGCAGGCATGTGACAGGGACCCAGGGTAGGAAATAGTCCACCTCCAGTGACTAAGTACACAAGTATAAACCAGTGTGTATGCATCTGTGAAACTTTTATAAAACAACATGTACGCCTACTATGCGTGCCTCCTGCCACTGCATCATGTTTCCAAAGGCGCTAGATTGGTTTAACAAGGCCCTTTTGAGAAACTTTGATCCATCCCTCCCCCACACCCCCTCATTTTCCAGCAGAAGAAATGAGGCTGCAGAGGGAGCAGAGCAGAATGGCCGGACGGGGAAGGGGGGCGTTCAAATTTCAACTCCACCGCCCACAGGCCGTGTGACCCCGGGCAACTTACGTCCTGCCTCAGTTTCCCTGTCTGCACGAGCGGGATAACAGCAGTGTGAGGGCTGCCCAGGGCAGTGCTCCGTGCCGCCCGCACGTCACAGGCGCCGGTGGTTACCACAATGGCTCCGAGAGGAAATGTCCGGCCACAGGCCACTCGGGCAGTGAGACGGGGGAGGGCGCTGCCTAGCCCGAGGAGGACGCAGCGGTGCCACTCCGGGCTGTCGCGAAAGCCGCTGGCATGGCACTGATTGCCTGCAGCGGGCTGCCAGGTGAGGGTAGCCCCCCGCCGCGGGTGCTCCCCGGCCCACCGCTCCCGGTGGCCGCGGGCTCGGCCGGGCGAGCGCCCCCCACGAGGGCCCCCGCCGTGGGCAGGGGTCTGCGGGCCGCAGGGCTGAGGTCTGAGGCGGGCGAGCGGGCGCAGAGGACAGAGCAGGAGGGTCTACCTTGCAGGAGTGCGCAGCACTGGCCGTCCGCGGTGCTCCAGAGCCGGGCCGTGCCGTCCTCGCTGCCCGTCAGCAGGCGCTGCCCGTCCGGGCTCAGGCTGAGCCAGTTGATGCCCCCGCGGTGGTCGGCGCAGACCCTCAGGGCCGACCCTCCGCCCCCCATGCGGACGGCCGGGCGCGAGACGAGGTGGCTGCGCCCCGCTAGGGAGGGGCGCCCCGGCATCCGCGCGGCGGCTCCGGCGGCTGCGGGGCGCGGGGCGCGGCGGAGGTGAGGCGGGGGCCGCGCTCCCGCGCCGCCTCCCCCCGGCTTCCGGGCCCGCGGACCCGGGGGGGCTGCGCGCCGGGGGGCGGCCCGCGGGCACTTCCCGCTCCCGCAGCGCAGGGGTCCCGGCCCCACCGGCGCCGGCTGCCTCCCTTCCCCGCGCCCCACCTGAGCAGGCCCTGCCCCGGAGCCCGACGACCCGGCAGAGGCGTCTCCGCGCGCGCTGGCAGCCTCGGGCCTCGTCGCGGGGTCCGGCGGCGGGGGCCACCCGGGAAGCCGAGCGCCCCGCGCCCCGCGCGCCCTCCCCGGCCGGCGCCGCGCGCTGGGGGCGGCGAGTGTGGAACAATACAGTCGGGCCTGGCTCCTCCTCAGAGACCACCCCCCAACCTGTCCCCTCCCACTTCTCGGGCCGGCGCCCCAGCCCCCACCCTGCCGCCCCCTCCCCGGGGACGCCGGGGAGCGGCCCACGTGCGACCCTCCCCGCTGCCCGGTGCGGGGACGGAAGGCCGCGGCGAGGCGGGGGAGGTGGGCGCGGGGTCCCGGGGGGCGAGACGCGCACGCCCTGGATGGAGCTCACTGGGGCCGGCGGCTGCGCGCCACTACCGGGCGAGCCTGCCCCGCTGCTGGCTCCCAGCCCTGAGGACCCTGCCAGAGAGGCTCTCGGGGGACTTCGGGGTGGCCCCCTTGTTGGAGAGCGCCCTTGGTCCGCTCTCGCTGGGAAATTACACATACACCCCGAATTCTAAAGAAGTTCCGTAAGTGGGGTGGTGGCGGGCGAGCGAGGGAAGAGCGGCGCGGCGGGGCTTCCCGGAGAGGTCAGGTTCACCCATTGGAGCGGCCGCGGGGTCCTAGGCGACGGGCTCCCGCTGTTCTCGTGCTGGGGGTTTGGGGCCCCCACCCACTGATCCAGCATCTTTCGGCAGCCTCCCCCACCCCCATCGCACCCCAGCGCCTCTGACGGTCCCCTGAGGTCTCTGCAGGAATCCCACACCCGGGTTGTGAGCCCTCCCGGAATGCCTGCTGGTTCCCATTAGAGCTGTTCCGGTGCCTGCTTCGCGGGGGGCGGGGAGGGGTGACACCTCCCTCACTCGGATCCTCCAGGTCCTAAAGGTAGCAGGGTTTCCCGAGAGGCGGGGAGGGGGGGGGGGGGGGGGGCGGTGAGGGAACAAGGTAGCTTTAGAAAGCTAGCCTTCATCTCCACAACCAGACCTTCTCCCAATGGCTGACTATGTCCAGACTCCGAAAGAAAACCCCATAATGGGGTCCCAAAGCACATGGGACAATTTATTCTCCAAGCGTCTTAACCAGAGAAATCCACTCTTTCCCTAATCTTGGGAGTCAGCTTGCTGTTGAGCTTAAGGAGCCAGCACCAGTGAAGGGTGTAGGGGTGGGGGGGCCGTGTTGCAGTGGGATTTGGAGTTGTAGAGGCGGCCTGAAAGGAGGCAGGAGGGGGGTGTGATCCAGCAGGAGAGAGGAAGGCAGAAACCCCTGAAGTATTCTAGAGGTGGACTCTTGAGAAACTGGGTGCGTGCAGGCAGGAAGGGAGGACTCTGGGAGTCTCCACTATGCTAAGACTGGGTAGAGGGAGGCTGGTGACATGTGTCCGGAGATGCTCCTACAGGCTGAGCCCGAGTTCTTTTTAGGACCTGTGAACTTGAAGGTGCCATGGCAACATCCAGGTATGAAGACCGATGGGCAGTTGGCCATACAGGTGCTCAGAAGAAAATCCAAAGGAGACAGAAGACCCTTGCTCAGGCTGTTGCTCCAGGGGTGTCCAGTTGCTCCTTCCCTTGGGGTCCCGGTCTGATCCCTTTTACCCTCTCTGTCCCCAGGTCAGCGTCCCTCCATACCTGACACAGGAATACCACACAATTCTTGAAGGGGAATTTCTGAGCTACCATTTGCTGTTGAAACAAAGAAAAGGAAATATGTTTTTCCCCTACATTCCAGATTTCAGTCTTTACAAGGCAGAGGGAGGACTATTTGGGACAGAGAGACCTTCCCAAGACTCCCGACCTTTCACTGTACAGGCAACAACTATGTCTGGCTTATGGTTTCGGGCCAAATCTGCTAACGCCTCTCGGCAAATCACTCCCTGAAACTAACCCCCCCATTCACACTGCTCACCAGCATCTTGCCTGCATCAGATAATGACAGAAAACCAGGTCTCTGTATTCGTTCCCACCGTCAGAACGAAAGTAATCATTTACAAGGCTGGCAGAAATCTTTCCTACATATTTTATCCTCCCCAAACACTAAACAAGAAATCCTACGCTAATGGAATTTTTATGTTATTTCACTATAATCAAGTGACAGTGATAAGGCAGGCGCGATTGATTACACATTGTGTAATAGCGTTTAACTTCCATAACAACTTCTCTTGATAAATACTATCTTTTTTATTTTACTGCGGAGAAGGACAATGAGGCCTAGGGAGGGTAAGTAGACAAAGTCATTCAGTGAGTGGGGCATTCAGGTCTAATAGGCACCACGTCTAAATGATCTGTGTTCACAAATGCAAGAGAATCAGTGGCTTGAAAGGAGCAGGCCCATCCCTTTGTGCCTAAGACATAGAAGGCTTGTGGTAATTCCTTTCCCTCCAATGCCACTGAATTTTCCTGGAGAGAAATCTCAGGCAAAGGTCTGACAAGAGTGCCTTTCCCTGAATATCCCAACGAGGACCTGTGGGCGCCTCGCTAAGTGCATTTCTCTGTGGATGGAGGTGAGCAAGCCAACAGCCAGACTCTTGCTCTCTGCAGAGATCTCAGACATGCGGCTTGTGGGCATGTCTCCTCTCGCCAGCGGCTTTTATTCTCATCGGACCCAGCAAGGCATCCTGGTTAGATTGTGTGTGTGCATGTGTGCCTGTTCTTGTGTGTGTGTGTGTGTGTGTGTGACTAGAAGGGACAACAAGGGAGGCTAGTTTAGCAGCATCTGCTTTCACTCATTCCAGAAGATTTCTAGCTGCCCACAAAATGATGCATTTGCTTGTTCTCTGTGTGGATTCTGAAGCCAAGTTTAATGCGTACTGGAGTTGTTAATCCTACTATGGGTATTTTACATGAATTTCGTGTGTTTCCGAATGGAAGGCAGGGCCAGCTGAGCCGCTAACTCTGTACCTGCCTTTATTTTTCTGGGAGCAGAGAGGGGGAGCGAGCTGGTGTCTGTCAGGATTCTTTGACTGTGGTGAGAGAAACTGAAGCTAGCGAATTGGCAGGAGAAGGGGATTTATCAGAAGGATATCAAGTGAAGGGAGGGATGAGCATCCAGATTAAAGGAAAGAACTAGGGAAATGCTGGGGTTTCAGCAGCTGGAACTCATGGAATTTGTCGGTAGGATGCTGTTACAAGTTGACCTGGATCCAGGCTTCTTCTCTCCCGGTGTGATTTGGCAACAGATTTCATTTCCAAGGAGAGAAAAGTTAACTGTCTACACTGAGTTTAATTTGGTTGGGAGCAGTACCCTGTGACCTCCGCCTCATCAGCATCAGCAATCCTAGTGGGGTTCCCCAAGTCACTGCAGTTCACCCTTTGGCTGCCCAGAGCTCACACACAAACACCCTTCTTTCCACGGTCCCAGTCCCCAAATGCTCTACTTTACAGTGACTGCCCCATGTGAACCACACATACACTGTCCCATTCCCGACAGGTGACAATCCACAGAGCTCTGAAGTGATGTAATAGGGTCGCTGGTCTCTGAGTCCAAGAACTCTGAGTATGTCCACGTCTCAACTACATATTGGCTTAATATCCTACAACCTATGGATGAAATAAAATCAAACACCAAAGCCTATATTACCTACAAAGAGAAAAACATCTTTTTTTAAAAGATTTTATTTATTTGACAGAGAAAGAGACAGTGAGAGAGGGAACACAAGCAGGGGGAGTGGGAGAGGGAGAAGCAGGCTTCCCGCCAAGCAGGGAGCCTGATGCGAGGCTCCATCCCAGGACCCTGGGATCATGACCTGAGCTGAAGGCAGACGCTTAACGACTGAGCCACCCAGGCGCCCCCAAAGAGAAAAACATCTTAAAGATGCAAGTGACCCAGTGAGCAAGAAATACAGGGCAGAGGCTTCCATTCTTATTTCTAGAACTGACATCTGAGTCATCTGTCCCCATGACCCGTTGCTGGTCCCCTAGCTCCTGGGTCCTCTCTCTGCCAGGTGAGATTGTGGAGACCCCAATCTTTGTTCCCGAGGGGACTGAGTCCTTGGTGGCCCTGCCTGCATACAGTTGTCTTTGTGTCCTGTTTATCTTTGTTGCGGAGTATGACGATCAGAATGGCAACAGTAATATTTATTGAGCACTTAGAATATGCTAGAATGTGTTACAAGTGCTTTACATGTTTTATTTCATTATCCTCACAATAACCTTTTTTTTTTTTTAAGTAATTTCTATGCCCAATGTGGGGATTTGAACTCACAACTCTGAGGTCAAGAGTCGCAGGTTCTACCAGCAGAGCCAGCCAGGTGCCCCTTCATAATAACCTTTTGAAGAGGTACTATTAACATCCCATCTTATCGTGGGCAAATGCAGACACAGAGAGAGGCAATAGGTAACTCTCCCCTGCTCACCCAGCTAGCAGAGTGGAGGCTGGACTGGAGCTCAGGCCGTGGGCCACATCTCTACACCTCCAGGCTATCCCTGCGTGGGGGCAACGTCCCCCCGGGCGTCAGCATAGACCCCTCAGCCAATGCTGTAGCTCTCCCACGAGGCCCCGCCACATTTTGCTGGTCATCCTCACACGTGGTGCTCTAGGCCCCTTAAAAGTTGAAGTATTTAGGGGCACCTGGGTGGCTCCATTGGTTAAGGCTCTGCCTTCGGCTCAGGTCATGATCCCAGGGTCCCCTGCTCAGCGGGGAGTCTGCTTCTCCCACTGCCCCTCCCCCTGCCCCTGCTCTCTCTCTCTCTCTCTCTATCTCAAATAAATAAATAAAATCTTTAAAAAAAAAGTTTACGTATTTATTTACCTTCCCCCTGCATCTTCATCTGAGGAAATGACCCAAGGTCCAACTTTAAAAAACTAGGAAGAAGTCACAGGAGGCCCCTGCGACATTGTGGCAGGTGTCTTCCCTTCCTTCAGGTGTGTGGTCCTCCCACTCCAAAGAAGCAGGTCTGGGAATTGTGCGAATCTCTCACATGTTGCCTCAAGACAGGCCTCTCTTCACTTTCTTGACCCTGAAGGTCAAGGGCGACTATGGTGGATTGCTTACTGATTTAACTCTGGGAGATCCCCGTTAATCACCCAGAGCCCAAGATCCTGGAAGGTAACAGGACTCCCAGAGAACCAAGCTCCACACCTGCCTTACACTCTGAGGCCCGACCCACCGTACCTCCCAGCAGATGCTCCTCCACCCCATCAGAAACCAGACTTCCATCACAGCCCCTCCTGTTAGCATTCCCTGACAGCCAGTAGAGACAGCCTTTTTAAAGATTCTGGAACTTCCATCACCACCTTCTTCCTTGTGGCAAGGCGGGGGGGTTGGAATCTGTGGGTGGCGTGGGTACACATGAGTGGATCCAACTCAGCATTCCTGTCTCCCACAGTCTTAGAACCTGGTCCTCTGTGTTATGCAAGGCCTCCTAGCCTTTCTGTGTCATTTCAATGCCATCAGTTGGCTTCAGCCAGTCCACTAAGTTGTTAGAACATAGACCACAGTCCCCAAGCCAGGATCATCTTCTCCATAACCTCAATCGGATCCAGAATCGTGTTCCTCCTTCTTGGCCAAGTACCCTCAAAATCCATTCCCACGTTCTCCAAATTTCTGATGTGTAAATTCGTGAACCCCTGCAATTTCTCTGGTGTCTCTCTCCTTGCTTTGTTTCTGCTTTTCTGCCTCCAGTTTGCGGCGTACAAGCTGAAACCCCATCACTGGGCAGGCAACAATGAGGAGAGCTGCAAGAACACTGTTCACTTCTCCTTCAAGGGAGAAGCATCTTCCTCAGGTGAGTGGGGAGGGTTTCTAAAGACTCGATGGATTTGGGGGTTTTCCAAGTCCTCCAAATCCCCCCAACCTTCCCCATCCCAATAGCTGGGGGTCTCATTCTCTCATTCTTCTCTCATTAGTGCTTGAAATTTCACATGAAAGACCTGTAGTTTGTGGATACAAGTGATGTTTTCATGTAGCAACCTACAGAACCAGTCTCCAAACTTTGTTTCCAGTGAGATCTTTAGCCTGTTCACAGAAATTACTAGATTTAATCTTGATGCGTATCCAAATACCCAGGGCTCTAGAAGCAACTCTCCACCATGGCATTTGCATTCTGCATCCCTTTAAAATTGTTTACGACAGCAACAGTACCGTCCTTCAAGACTCTGCCTCAGTGGGCACCTGGTTCCAGTTGGCCACGGCTGGTAACCTAATTGTTTTGCCCCTCTCTACCAGAGGTAGTGCTTTCCTTCTGGATCTCTTGCCTGCGGCTGCCAACACCAAGTACCACAAACTCAGTGGCTTACACCACAGGAAGGTTAGCGAACTGGAGTGCACCAGACAAGGCGAGGAGGCCACAGATACATACTAAGTCACATATTTTCCCTCCTTTGAATACACTATTAGCCCACTTGCTGCAGAGCAGAGATGTTCTCAAGAGTTCTAGAACCTTGGGGTGCCTGGGTGGCTCAGTCGGTTAAGTGTCTGCCTTTGGCTGCTGTCATGATCCCAGGGTCCTGGAAAAAAAAATCTGTCTTGGTATTTCCAACTGCAAGTTCTTCTTCTTCTTTTTTTTTTAATTTTATTTATTTATTTAAAGTAATCTCTACCCAACTTGGGGCTGATTTACAACTCCTAGATCAAGAGTCACATCCTCTACCAAGTGAGCCAGCCAGGTGCCCCACAAGTTCTTAATAATTCACCAGATACAAAGCACAGAACTATGTCCATATTAGGAACTACCTGTTTGCTTGTTTGTTTGTTACCATTTAGGAATGCTTTCAGATGTGAGAATAGAAAACCTAAGACAGGGGCACCTGGGTGGTTTAGTCGGTTGAGCATCTGACTCTTGGTTTTGGCTCAGGTTGAGATCTTGGGGTCATGAGATCAAGTGCCATGTCAGGCTCTCTGCTCAGCGTGGAGTCTGCCAGAGATTCTCTCTCTCCCTCTCCTTTTGCCCCCCCTTCTGCTCATGCTCTAAACAAACAAACAAACAAATAAAATCTTTTAAAAAACTTAAAAAAACAAAAAAGAAAACCTAAGCTTGGCAAAATAAATAGGGGCTAATTTCTCTAACATAACAAGAAGGATGGTTGCTGACCCTGGCTTAGCATCTTAATGAGGTTGGAGCCAGATTCTCTCTGCTTTGCTCTCATGATTACAAAAAGGCTGCCTGAGCTCCTGGCATCACATCTTCATTCCAGGCAGGAAGCCAGAGGAAAGGACCTTTTATCAAGACAGCAAAAAACTTTTTGGAAGTCCTTTTAACGGTCTTTGGCTTTTATCTCATTGCCCAGAGCTTTTTCCCATGGCTGTGTCCCAGAGCTATGTCCATGAAAGGGAGGCAGGGAAAAGACTAGCCGGTTTCCCAGATGTGTTGGTGAAGACAGGCCAGGGGAGCGGACCGGGATTGGATTAACTAGTCTACAATGTCTGTCACATTTCCTTAAGTCTTTGTTGACTACTGTTTTTCAGACTAGAGAAATATGACCCATTGGGGATTGTGAAATTAATTTAGTGGGTCTCTGACCAGCATGGTTTTAAAAGAAAATATTGATGTTCAACAGCACACAGCCATTTCAGTTGTATATAATGACCCCATACAGGTTTAGTCAGAAAGATGGGAAAGCCACTGCGGCAAGGCCAGAGGCAGGAGTCAGGTGCGGGCTCTGGAGTCAGACTGTTGGGGGCCACTTTGCGTCTTTTGCAACAACGGTGTGACTTTGGCAAGTTACGACGATCTTTTAAATCTATTTCTTCAACTATAAAAGAGAGAATAACATGCCCAGCTCATCACATGTAAACATGGTTTAGCACGGTGTTTTGGGCATAGTAATTGCTCAATAAATATTAGTTGTGTTGCTGTGATTAGTATATACTGATAACGAAGGATGGCCAAATCCTGCTTTAACAGCCCAATTAGATTCACCGAGAAGTAGCTACATGTCCCTATGTAAACAAGTAATGCGAAAATATTCGCCCCCACAGAAAGTTTACTTTGGCATGATGCCATCAGCTTAGCCCTGTGAGGTGTTATTAGCAAAAGTCCTAGGGAACTTGTTATCTTCGTTGCGAGAGGGATATGTTGAGGATGCTGCTTGTGGATGGCAGCACAGGTCCTGAGGACCCATGGAAGACATTTCTCTGTGGCCTGAGTCCCAGGAATGGCTGGCTCCTTCTGGGAAAGTGGTTTCTTTTAATCTTTTGGACTCTGCATGGCACCGACGCTGTTCCCTGCTTGCTTGGGCCCGGTCAGGAGGCCTGCTCTAGCAAAGAATCAGGACTTTGTACCCCATGTCATACGGTGGATGCTAACCTTATCCTGGCCTCACCTTTTTTTTTTTCTACCTTTTTCAAAATCCCAAAGATGTCTTCACAGACTTTTTCTGTCTTATTTTTTGAATAAGATGGACACCCCCTGGCTTTGATGCGCAGTCTCCTTGATGTATAAAGAGGCACTTGAGTGCTCCCTCTGGGGGTGGGGGGGGCTGCTCTCTCTGGAGGCTCCGCTCACGATGGCCAGCCTCAGGAAAGGATTTCTGGCCAGTAGCCCCATTTCCTGGGTGGTGCCTGTTCCTGCTGCCCTTTCTGTCCACGTGGTTCAGGAATCCCGGGGCCCAGGGTGGCCTGGGCCCAGCTGTGACCCCCATGCTCCCCAGGTCTGGCCCCCAGTGCAGCCTCCCAAATCCTTTATGGGAAAGGGACCCAGGAGACGACTTTCTCAGCCCCAAGTGGTGGGCTCCCTGCTCTGGATGTTGGGGGCCCGGCAAGACGGGTGAAGAGAGAGTGTGGTTTGGTCTTCCTGCCCAGTGAACTCTGATCCCCAATGAGAGCAGTCCTACACAAAGGCCAAACCCACTCCGGTTGAACAGGGACCTTCCTTCCCGGTCGATGGCTCACCCTACTGGGCCCCCGCCCTCCGCTCCACCCAGAGCAGGCCGTCCGAGGGGCTGCTGGGCATGCGTGGGCCAGGAGCAGGGTGCTCAGCTCTGACTGCCAGCCCCCACCCACCCCGAGCAAGGGGCTGGTCTCAGTTTCCAGGGAGGCCCCCCCCCCGGCCCCCTCTCACACAGAGCCCATGCGAAGGAGCAGCGTCAGCTGGACTCTTCGGGATGTTTTCAATCACTGATTCCAAAAGGGCTTAGCCACAGGCAGCCGGGGAGCCAAGAGCCTGTTTACAAAAATGCTCGTTTTACACGTCCAGGGTTCACAGACTGCAGGCAAGTCACTCGCTCCTGTGTCGCCAGGCTGCCCCCAGACACCAGTGCGGCTGAGCGGGGGCTGGGGCTCCGGAAGTTGGGGGGCAGCCCAGCCTCACCCCGGTGCCCCGAGCCACCCTGTGGAAGGAACGTTGCCTCATGCACTTTCCGTTCCCTCCGTATTCGATGGGGAACCAAAGGAGATCAAGAGCGAGGGGACGGATTCTTCAGGTCAGGGGCGGTGCGGGCAGGGAGCACCCAGGGTCCTCTAGAATCCGGGGGGGGGGGTCTCTCCTATCCAAACCACCACCCCAGCAACGAGGAGCTAGCCTTGTGTGTGTTCTGTGGTCGCACATACAGAACCTAAGCCTTCCCGCCCGCACCACGTCTCCGCGTTCAGCCCCACGGCACGGGGCACGTCTCCACGGCTCTGCACCCATCGCCACCATCCTCCCCGGATCATGTCCACCTGCCCAAACTGGAACTCCGGAGCGACGTTTTGAAAAGTCTCTCATTCCGCAGATTTTAATGGAAACCCCATATGGTTTCTGGAGGGGAACAAAGATATGTCGGGGTCTAAAAGGACTCATCCTGGTGGAGCAACGGCAGAGACAGGAGGCCCTCAGCCGAGACTGTGGTGAGTCCTTAAGGACACAGGGGACAGCTGGGTCACATGCAGGGGGCAGAGGAATGCGCCAACAGGACACCCCTGGGCCAGCCCCCTGCAGGCGGGGAACATCTGCGTCTTCAAAGGGAAGGTTTTTTTCCTGGGGTCTGACTGGGCCTGTGGAACAGCGGGTCCCCCGTGGGCTGCGGACGGAGGGCTGGCTCTGAGGAAGTCCCGGCCTCCCAAACCGCAGCGTGGGGACAGAGGTATGTGAAGCATGTGTGACTCTCCTCAGAAGGCACCCCGGCCCCCGGTCTACCAATCCCCTGGACCGACTTCAGACAAATTACAATCCTGCCCACAAGCACTTTGGTGGGAATCTTGTTTTCCCTCTTCCATAGAGAAAGCAGATTTACTGACAGATTAGGGAGCAGGGGGCTGGGCTGAGGGGAGGTCACCCAGGAGCACAAGCCTTTCGGTGAAGCATTAAATCACCCGTTAATGAGGTGCCGATATTCCTCAGCACTGGGGAGAGGGGACAAGTTCAAGAGAAACCTCCGGAAGGCCTGAGGGGCTGCTAGGCCTGGCTCCAGCATACACACACCCCCCCCCCACCCCCGCCAGGCTTCTGGAGAACTTGACCTGTGGGAGGGCTCCTCAATCAGCAGTTCTCACGTAATCCCTAGGAGGGGGTGCAGCAGGGGAAACTGAGGCATGGAGCAGTGGCCTGTCTGAGGTCACGTCGGAGGGAGTACTGGCTCTTAGTGCTCCCACAAGATACAGTTGCTTCTCCCTGTGTCCCAACATACTGGGTGACTTTGCACACATGGGTTACTACCAAGGACCCGTATTCATACGGCACCTTCTCACGGGTTACTTGCTCGGTTTTTACAACTGTACACAGTTGGAACAACAGATAGGTTTGCACTCACTTCACAGAGCAGGACACTGAGGTCTGAGGCTGTTTGGTTTGTGTTAGGGGCTGAAATGTATGCCTCCCCAAATTCCTATGTCCTAACCCTCAGAACCTCAGATGTGACTATTTAGAAACAGCATCTTTAAAGGTGCAATTAAGTTAAAATGAGGTAGTTCAGGTGGACCCTAATCCAAAGTGACTGGCGTCCCCATACACAGACGCACAGGGAAGCGGCTGTCCTCAAGCCAAGGAGAGAGGCCTCCGGAGAAGCCCTCCCTGTGGCACCTTGACCTTGGACTTCCAGCCTCCACAGGGTTAGACGCCCCCAGCGGTGGTATTTGTTACGCAGCGCGTCTGCCTATGCTTTGCTCCCAGTTCACAGCGTGGGTGCAGAAGGCCGGTCCTGCTTCTCCCCACATGCCCCGCTCCAGGGTAAGGATCCCAGCTTCCCTTCCCGCCCCATCACAGGGAGTGTAGATGGGTGCAGGGGATGGTGCTTTGAGCGTGTGGTTGCTACTGGGTGGAGTGGCGCTTACCTTAACGATGGTAAAATCCACCTCAACCCGCCAATGTGTGGAGCAGTGTAGTAGGCTGGTTGGGAGCAGAGAGCTCAGCCAGATCCGGGTTTGAATCCTGTGTGTGACCTCAGGCAAGTTGCTTAAACTGTCTCATTTGCAGGGGTGATGATAGGAGTATTATAATCTCGGGATTAGTGTACGTAATAAGTAACCTTACAGAGCTCGATAAATGCTCAGTGGTCATCATCACCATCAGCAGGTAAAGGGGTGTGGGACGCTAGAGGCCTGGGGCCAGTCCAGACCTGGGTGGAGGGTTGAGGGGCCAGCTGAGCAGGGACAGGGTCCTAGCCGCGGGCAGGGCCCATACAAGCAGAGACTAGCGTGGCTGTCTTCACACAGAAAGTCCCACGTCCTGGAACAAACTGGCAGAGAAATGAAAAAACAAGAGTATGATTTCCTACAGAGGCTCTTCCCAACTCAGACACAGTGACGGTGTATTTAAAAGTTGATTCAATCCGGGCTTAGAGATGGGAACTGGTTTGCTGTCGGTGTGTGGTGGTTTCTTCAAGTTCATGATCTGAGCCTTCTCAGGAGGGAGGGTCTGGATGGAGAGGGTCTGCACCTGGCAGCCCTCAGTCCCACAGTGCCAGGGGCTTCTGGGGTTCCACTCTCTGGGCTGCAGGGAGTGGACTGGGGCATTCGGTGCAGGGCGCACCCCTCACGGACCCCACGTACAAATGGCAGGATGGCAGCCCCCTCGCCATCCTGTGCAGGTGGATGGTCGCCCAGTGGTGTAACCTCTGCTTAGAGGGGTCCCCCAGTAGACTCGTGGGTCCCCTATGCTTTTGCCACCCAGATCTTGGCAGGCGTTGCCCAGGGTGAACTGTGAGAGCTCCTGATGACTCACCTTTTCCACTTCTGTCTCAGTGGAGGACGTGGGGCGTAGGGGTGGAACCTAGGAAATAGGGCAACTGCACCCTCACAGTCCACCAGGACGACCATCCCACTCTTCCTCACTCAGAACCCTCAGCAGAATCCAACCCCGGAGATTTCTGGCTTTCTTTCACGGACCCTGTTGCCCTCCCTAAACTCCAGCTTCCACCCCTACCACCCCCAGCCTGTCCACAGCTCAATTCCAGTTTACGTATTAATCCCAGGGTTCAAGTACTTTCCCATAGGCGTCCTGAGGGAGTGGCCAGCCTGAAGGGAACCTTCCCAGTGGGGAATCCTTGCCCCTACTGGGAAAAGAACACACAAGATGTGTGGTGAGGAGGGGGTGGGAGCCTGCGTGGCCAGTCAAGAAGCAAACTGGGGGGGGCAGGGGACCCCGGGACCACAGAGTGTGGGGGTTTGGAAAGCGGCACCACAAGCTTGAGCCAATAGTCAGAACTCTTGGGGACAATTCATGCTGCTGCAGTCCCCGATCCCTCTTCCAGCCAGGGCCCTCGGTCCCAGTGCTGTGGGGAATAGACAGCCATCTTTGGGGTCCCCACCTCCACGAGGGGCCCAGCCCACAGGAGAGGACCTACGTGGAAGGAGCATCTCCATCTCCATCTGAACAGCCAGGGTCAGTCCAGGCTGCTCCATGGTTCAGAATTCTGGTGGGGGGGAGGGCCTTCAGGCAGGGGGCCACTTCTAGTGTCCAGCAGGTTCTCACCCTCTCATGGGGGAGGGGAGGCTGGACACTGAAGTGTGGGTGGGGAGGTGTCTCGAGCGAGGACCCTCTTATTCCCAGAAACCCCACTACCTTCCAGGACAGGCTCCTCCCTGCCCCCCCCCCCGCCCCTGGGGCAGTGCTCCCCTCCATTGAGCCCACCCCCAACACGGTGGACCCGGTGTCCTGGAAAGGGCCCAGGCCACAAAGAAGTTCCATGGATTCACCCAGGGGGGAGAAGGGAGCCCAGCCCCTGAGTCTTCCCTGACTCATGAGCAGGCTGGGGGCTGGAGTGATGTGCTACACTCCCTTCAGCCCCCCGAAGGCTCCTTCCAAGTCTCCTCCTCCATTCCCTCCGAGTCCACGTGTTCGAGCATCTTCCAAGCCCCCAGTACAGGATATAAGGGGCAATGTGTCCCTCGGGTCCAGCCCATCCTTTAAGGGGGGCCTTCCCGGTAAACCCCAAGGCCAAGATCAGCTGGAGAGCCAGACTCATGAACCCTGGGTCAGGCTCTTGGCTGCAGAGCAGACCACATGGCCTGGCAGCCCCAAGTTGCTGAGTCAGGGAGAGGCACAGCCAGGAGGGAGCGGTGGAGGCGGCCCCAGCGGCAGACCCCCGGGGCCTTCCCCCACCCCCAGCACTTCTTTCCCCTTCGCCCTAACTGCCTAACTGGTCCGGGGCTCCGGGCCAGAGGAAGCACCTGGGCCCTATCCTGGCTCCACCGGAAGCTTGCTCTGGGACCAGAAGCTGCCCTTCCCCATTCCGGGCATGGGCTTTTCAAGAGTGAAGGGAAAGGGTTCGACTCCGTAACCTTTAGATCCCTTCCAGCTCTCGTGTTCCCCCATGGGTGGCTCACAGTGCCCCCTACCGCCCTTCCCGGTCCCCCCAGCTCCCTGCCCCAAGTTCTGGCAGCCTCCTGCCCAGGGCCTGGGGTGCCCCACCGGCTGCCCCATGTCAGGGAGGGGCCGGGAAATCACTCAGGCCAGCTCAACTCTCCATTTCTCTGATTTTTATTCCCTAGGGTCTGAGCCCTAGGGTGGGGGACGGAAGGGGCTGCCCCCGACCCCCAGGCATGCCCGGGTCCTGGCGGGCTAGTAGTAGTTGACCACTCTGCGGAGCGACTGGATGCGCGCGTTGTGGGCCTCCCAGTCGGAGCAGTTGCGGAAGTCACCCCGCTCCACCAGGTACATGCGGCCGCGGTAGTTGGGCTCCTCGTACAGGACCCACCTGGGGTCAGAGGGAGGCCAGGTGAGCCCGGGGCGGCTGAGCGCGGAGAGAAGACCTCCCACCAGGCCGCCCCTCTCCTGGCCCAGCTGGGGTCTGGAGCCTGAGCTGGGGGGTGGAGGTGTGGGGGGAGAGCGGCCCACAGCTGCCCCTGACTTGTCCCACCGCCTTTTCTCAGGCCGGCCTCTCTCCTCACTTCTGATGCTCCCTTTCCCCTCAGAACGGAGAGAAAACAGCTTTTTCACCGTGGGAAGCAAAGCGGGGCTACACTCCCGGATCTGGCTGCTGGGGTCCCTCCGGGCCCACGCCATGGTGTGTTCTGACTATGTCTTTGCAGTGAACCCCCACTGTCGCCCGAACAGTTCTGGCCCTCCCACCCCAAAGCGCTCTGCTGTCGAAGGAACTTTCTCCCCGCTGAGACACAGACTCTGAAATTATGAGCCCATCCAGCCCAAGGCCACACAGCCCACTGAGTCGCCTGCTTAGGGCACCTTCCCCAGCGCTCCCCTCTCCTGTCACCATGGGCCCCCTTCTCCATCCTGACTCCGCATCTGGTACCTGGTGTGGTCTGCACAAGGGTCAGGGGTCAGGAATGCTGAGAGAGGCCCAGCGTGTGAGCTGCAGGGTCGCTCAGGGCCGACCTGGTTTATCCCAGCCTTCCCACACCCCCAGCCTCCCTGCGCCCTGACTTCCACTGTGCCCGAACTGCCCCCTCCCCGGCCCCCAACCTCCCCACACCCATGGGCTGGGCCTCCTCAGTAAACCTCTCCTCCCGGGCTGTGACTCTGGGCAAGGACAGGGCACGAGGAGGAAGGGAGGAGGGGGCATGGCCCATCCACAGGAGCACAGGGACCGTGCCCTTGGGGGGCAGGAAGTAAGGAGAGTGATGTGGCACATTTCCCTCCAAATGCCCTCCGGGACACGGGTCTGTGGGGATGGGTCAGTCCTGGGCTGACTCGGGAACCCGCGCAAAGCAACTCCCGGTATGTGGGAGGCGGTAGGAAGACTTGCCTGGAGGCCCCCATCAGACCCCAGGAAAGGCCCTGAAGGAGGTCACAACTAGACCACGTGATGCAGGCCATCGCCTTTGAGCAGCTTCTCCTTACTTTTTTCTTTCTTTTTCTTAACTAGTTAAAGTCACAGGAGGCCAAGGGTGAGTGCGCCGTAGGGAGGAGAGCAGAGCCCTGGGTCCAAATGTGGGGTTGGCCACACGCAGCCGCTGAGTCTCCATCTCCTCTTGGGTAAATCGAGGCCTACAGGAGACCCTGTGCCCCTGTGGTCGAAACTCTTAGCTCCTACCTTCCCACCATTTTTCTCAAGAGGCCCCGGGGGTCCCCCAGGGTGGGTGTAGGGGTGGCAGCGAGAGTCTCAGGACACCTTCCATGCAAAGGCGTGACTTCGGCCTCCTGAGACACAATTTGGCCAGCAGTTTTCCAGGCAGATTGTTGTTCTGGAATTTGATCCCTCAGATCCCTGGATACCATCAACTTAGGGCAAATGGGGTTTCCAAGAGGCAGAGAAAGGCAGATGTGACAAAATGAATCCTGATAGAACCAGAGTGACAGAGAGAGCAGGAATGGAGCAGAGTTGCCCTGGGACGCTGGGTCAGGGGGCCCCGAGGAAAGGGGGTGGGGGGTCCAGTTCTTCCTCTGGCTCAGCCACTATCTTCATTCAGTCTCTCCCGTGACTACTGTCTTGAACCTCTTGAGGTGTTCCCTGATCCCAAACCTCAGACACACAGACAGCAGCTGGATCCCTTAGCTGCTGTGACAGGAGCCATGTTCCCGGAGCCCGAGTGGGGCTCTTCTGCAGACGGGATGGGGCTGAGGTCTCGGGAGGCTCTCTGCTCTAGACCAGGGACACTGACTTGAAGCCAAACGCCTGGCTGCTGTCCCAGCTGCGCCACTCACAAGCGGGGCAAGGTCACTTTCTGAGCCTCAGCTAACTCCTCTGTAAAAGGAGGTAACGCTATCCACTGGCTCGGTGGATGGGAGATGGGTGATGGCCACCATGAAGATATGGTGGCTGAGTCTGATGGGTACACAGGCTGCCTACGGCTGATGGAAGGAACCAAGTGTGCAGAGGCCAAGAGAAGCCAGGCTAGCCTGGGGTTCTGACGACTCTCTTGCAGGAGGGCAGACAAGCCCCTCTATGCCTGGGCAAAACCCCCCTGGCCACAGCCTGTCCACCAGAAGTGAGCCACCATGACGTCAATCCCCCTGGGAGGCCTGCGTGCTGGGGGTTTGCCTGCTTGGCAGGAGAGGTCCAATTCAAGGGTCCATTTTGCTGGGTAAGTAAGGGGTGTGCAGGGTGGGCAGGGCTACCCTTCTCCGAGCAGGGTTCCCCTGGCTCGAGGAGACCAGAGGACAGTCCATGAGATCAGTCCAATCACAGAGAACCATTAGTTTGCCAAGTACCTCCCTACCTCTGCTCCTACTGTGGCCCCATGTGTCCTCACGAAGGCCTTCTTGAGCCATGGAGGAAGCCACCCCCTTTGCTCCACTGGAGTAAAGGCAACTGAGGGAAGGAATGGGCCTCCAGGGCAGGGGCCAGGCTGCCCCCCCTGCTGGGGTCTGATCCACCCTGCAGCCTCCCCACACTTGGCTTGTGCAGGGCCCAGATGGGCTGTGGTCCGCGGCCTTGCGGCCTGTACTCACGCTCCGTCCCCGTACACCTTGATGGCGTTGACGCAGTTCTTGGACCAGCCCTGACTCTGCAGGAAGGGGCAGTCTTCCTGGAACTCCAGGCACTGGCCGGTGAAGTTGCAGCCCTCGAAGATTTCCAGGCGGAAGTTCTCCCCGTGCTGTGGGCCCCATGGGAGCAGAGGAAAGATGGCAAACGGCACTGAGTTTCCCTCCCCTACACAGAAGCCGGTGCGGCCAGGAACTCAGAGTCGCCCAGGGCTCCGGGCACCCAAGAGCTCCTGCGCTGGGGGGCCAGTGAGGGCCCGCCACCCCAGCACAAGGATCAACACGGCACCCTGCGTTTTCTGGCACCTTGAGATCTGGCTGGACGAAAGGGCTCTATCACTTTAAGAAGCTTCCAAGCCCCTGAACCAGGCCACTCTCCTGTTTCTTCAACTCAAGAATCCAAGGGTTAGAGAGGGCCAGACCACCTGGGAGGCTCTGGCCATGCTCTGACCAGGGCCTGGGCCACGGGGCTCCCTTCTAGCGCCTGGACTGGGGGACCCCTGCCCCAGCCACCCCAACGCATTCCTCTGCCCGTCATCCCCACCCTGGGGCCTCAGGGCAGGGGCAAGCCTTTAAATGATAATATTTTACAAACTGTAATAGAACCTTTTATTAAAACAGGAAGCCAAAAATCTAAAACAAATAACAGATCTCATTTGCTGAAATCCCTGCTGGCTCACTGGGATGACAGTATATAGCCCCTTATAAGATTCCTTGCATTTCCAAAGACAGAGGAGGGCCAGCTCCCAACTGGCTCTGGTTCCGGCAGGGGCTGGGTCTGCATCACAGCTGGCCCTAAGGATAGCTCTTAGGAGAACAGCATTCAAAAAATACCTAGGAGAGTTTTCATAGAAATAGCATTATGCAAGATCCAGAGCCAGCCATGTTAATTCCTTTTTCCAAATGTCTACAGCCTGGTGGAAATACTAAGAAAGCATTCTTACAATTTGAGATGCCAAAGCCCAGCTGGTTTTGTAACTCGTGTAGAAAAGAGAGAGGCCCCCCCCACACACACACACACGAGGCTCCCTCCCTGGGGTTCCTCAGATGTTCACCAGCACGGCCTGGCCCCCATGTCCAGGGAAAGATCCTTCTGCAGACACATGGCTGAGACTCCGGTGAGAATCTGGTTCAGGGATCAGCCATTTCCCACCTGACCATGTGGACCTTCCAGCAGCTCAGTTGGCACGTGTAACTTGGGAGAATCCAAAGGAATAGGAATGCTCAGTCCTCAAACCAGCCCCTCCCCGTAAGGGCAACTAGACATGAACCGTCCTTCACCACGGGTAGCGACACCCCTCATATGCTCTCCCTACACACATCGGGCCACTTGTGTAGCTCCAGGAGACCTGCGCCCAAATTCCTGAGGACTGGCTAGTGACTTAGGCCTCCTCCTTCAGTCATTCCACGGTCAGAGCATCAAAGTCTCTTGAAAAGCACTCTAAGATGACCTGCATGGGTGGATACCTCGGGCCCAAATCAGCCTGGCTTTAGCCTAATTCTCCCCCATCTGGTTGCAAATCCAAACTTCTATTATTTCCAACAGCATTTTAAGTGGAAAATGCAGCAAGATGTTGGGATTGGACATTGGAGGTGATTGCCTGATACATGCCGATAAATGTAGGTATAAAAACTTCCAGGGGCTCTCGGGTTCGGTCCCATGCCATCCCACACACGGGAGTGGTGTGTCTGCATGGGGGCGTCTCTCCCTCTTAAACATCCCACGGCCTCGTCAGATCTTAAAGTTGGGAGGGTCATGCTCCCAGATTATTTGTCCCAGGGCTGAGCAGCACCGACCCTCAGTCCCTCTGGCAGGAAGCCCCCAGCCAGAGGCCCACTCACCATTCCTATGGGGCGGCAGGAGCCCATGTGGTCATTGTGACCATTCCAGCGGAGGAAGTCGGGGTAGTCTCCATGCTCCAGGATAAACTGCTGGCCTCGGAAGTCGGGGTGATCGAAGCAGACCCAGGCGCCGCTCTCCACACGGATGGAGTTCACCCGGTTCATAAAGCCTCGGTCCTGGAAGTTGTCACAGTCCCCGTAGACCTCCAGCTTCCTCCCGGTGAAGTGCTTGCCCTCAAAGAGGATGATCTAGAAAGGCCAGGTTAGAGGGCTCGGGGTCAGGGGCTTCTCTCCTTTCAGTTTTGGGAGCAGACACCTGGTGTCCAACACCCTTGATTGAACCCTGATTCCCAGGCCCGCTGTGCACAGTACGTGCTCAACACCATTAGCTGCGTGAAAGAACGCATGGATGGTGGGTTGAGGTCAGACCCAGGGCCTGGCCCTCCCCACCCTGGGGGGCTCACAGTTGAGCAGACTAATTTCAGAAGATACTTGGGGACAGGGAGTCCCCCTAGTCCCTGGGCCCATTTGAAAACAGGCTCTTTTCAAACTCCCATTGCATTTTTTAAAAAGATTTTATTTATTTGAGAGAGAGAGAGAAAGCATGGGCAAGGGAAGGGGCAGAGGGAGAAGGAGGCTCCCGGCTGAGCAGGGAGCCTGATGCGGGGCTCGATCCCAGAACCCTGGGATCATGACCTGAGCCGAAGGCGGTCGCTTAACCGACTGAGCCACCCAGGCACCCTCTCACTGCATTTTTAAAACTCAGTTTTTGTTCATGGTTAAATCATAACATCCAAGGAAGTGTTTTTAGAAGAAAGCATTTCACCCACCAACCCACCATCATAACCAAACACTGAATTACCAGAAAGTCAGGTTCCTGGGACTGGGCCCCTTAGCGGGAGAGGCTAAATGCAACAGAGCCAAGTCAGGGCCTGGTGTGGGGATTAATGGCTAAAAAGGGGGCTTTTTCAATGTAACTCACCCCTTTGTTTACTGGGCCACCCCTCTGGGTGACAGGCATGTGTCAGAGCTGGAACACTGCCAACTCAGCGGTCAGTTCACAGCATCCTATGGCAATGTAACACTGACAGGTTCTCCTTGCCCCTAAACTACACAACACTATGCGCCCCAAAATTCATTTTCTGCCACGGAGCGTGAAATTCCAACCACGCAATAACTCTTTGGGTTTCTAGAATTGTGCTCCTAGAAGGGCCCTGGCAAAGTACAATGGTGCCCAGGGGCTGGTAACTGCTGTAATCACTTGCCCTGTCACCAGTGACTGCCCTTCTGGGCCCCCTGGGCAGAAGCTATGAGAGCCAGGGTGTGACTTCCCAGCTCTCTGGGTCCCTCTGGGGCCCTGGGGAAGGTGTGCAGGGGCATGATGGGCTCTTGGGATTGTTTGTTACTGAAGCATAACCAAACCTGTGCAGACTGAGTAATGTTCTCATCCGCTAACCTTGACCGTAGCCCCTGGGGACCAAAGGCTGCACCACATTAGCTAGGGGAGGCAGCAGAAAATGGGGGTGCCACCTTCCCGCACAAGACAGGTCTGGTCGATGGCGCAGAGAGATTCAGGGGGATCCGGTCGCCCACCGGACTCCAAGATGCCTCAAACCGCCCCCAGAGCCAGTGCTGGGGGCCGTGGGAGACGGGGACCGTCCCGCCTCCCACGCCAGAGAGGCCCTCTGCCGGCGCCAGGCCGCCCGGCTTGGGTAGGAAATTTTGCCAGCTTTGCTCGGGTTTCTGGGATGCTTAGGGCGCCTCAAGGAACAGCTTGGCCCCTGCCTCCCGAGGACGAGGAGCAGCGGACGGCGGCGGGTGTCGGGCCGCGCGCGGGCGGCGTCCGTGACCGTCGGGCCGGCCCGGAGGGGCCCCACTCACCTTTCCCGAGCGCTGCGCCATGGTGTGCCCGCCCCGCCCGCGGCCGGCCCCTATATAGCCGGCCGCAGCCCTGCTGGCTCAGCGCCGCCCGGGACAAAAGATTTGCTGGCCGGCGCGTTAGTGCTGGTCCGGCGCCCTAAGCCCGCAAGGGGCCGCCCCGCCCCGTCCGTGGGACCCAACGCCGCTCCCCGCCCGCCCCCCAGGCGCCGCGAGCCCCGCCACGCGCCTCGCCCCCTGCCCGGCTCGGCCGGCCGGGCGCCCGCGCGGTCCCGGCGGCCCCGCGAACCCCCAGCCGGCCCCACCGCCGCCTCCGTCTCTGACCCCCGGCCGCCCGCCCGCCGTCCCTGCTGAGTCAGGGGCACGCACACGCACACACGTGCGCGCACACACGCACACGCCGGGCCCCTCCGCCTCCCCTCTGCCTTGGGGTTCTCCAGCAGTGCCGCCCCTCCCCCCCCCCTCCTTGGGCCCAAGCCTTCCCCGAGCTCCCGCGCCCTCCCTTTCTCACCTGGTCACCCGCGCTCGAGCTGTGACTGAGCTTTTTCTCTGGACCAAGGATGGAACCCAGCTCCTGGGAGCAAAGAGGACAGCCCTTGACTGCCCCCCACCCCACCCCCCAGCGCCTCCTGCTCTGGTCTCAGCCCCCAGCCCCACCCTACACTTTCCACTCCAACGGCACCCGGTCGCTGGTGGCCCACCCGCCCCTGCATCTCTATCCCAGGTTGTCCTCCCCTTCCTTTTCCCCTCCTGCCTTCTTGCTCCCTGAATGCTGTCCCCCACCCCGCCAGTGCTCATCCTCGATCCCTTTCCGTGTTACCTGCCCTGCCCCCGCAGCCCTCGCTGGTGGTCCACAGTGCTCTGTACCCAAACCACCCTGGACGACAAGGATGAGTTTAAGGAAACAGGCAGCCCCGCTGCAGCGTGAGACTTTCTCAGGGCACAGAAGTTCTTGGCACTCAACAAAGGCTCAAAGATTGCGAAGTGAAGAGAGTCAACACTGAGCCCACAAGATGTGCAGCCCCGGATTAGGCTGGGGGGGGATGAGATGTGTATACATAAAACAGCGACTCTGGTCGTTACCTGGGGCTGGGGGCCAGCTCTGAGATCAAAGGAGACAGAGTTCATCTGCACAGGGGTGACCCCAGGGGGCTTCACGGAGGGCAGGGCAGTGGGTCCCAGGGGATGAGGGGATGCTGTGGGGAACAGTCTGAATTGTTTCTCCACTTTCAGGGAAGAATTTTGAGCACATTTCACAGATGAGATGCTTCAGGCTCCGAAGAGGAAGTCATGCAGTTCTTGGGGTGACCTTGCCCCTGTTCTGAGAGGCTGTCCAAGGATAGGCCTCTCAGCGGCCCTGGCCCAGCTGTTGCCCCCACAGGCATCCACACTGGCCAAACCACCCAGTCCAACGTTTGCCTCCCGACCCGGGCCCTGCTGGGGAAATATAATTAAAAACAAAATCTCCCCAAAAGCCTGTCCATAAAGGTAGAAGAGGAAGAAAACTGTTGTATGATTGAATGAATAAGCATGAAGCCTGAATGTGATGTGCATCACAGGCCATCCGCTAAAGAGATTTCAAAGACGAGGAAACCTCAGCCTTTTTATCTAGACAGGCAGATGCGACTCACTACATATGTGTTCTTAAGAGAATTTGCTGGTTTTCTTGTATCTTTGTGCTTCCAGATAGGTTTTGCAATTCAAAGTAAGGTGACAGCTGGAGCTAAGCCAGTCCTCTCCTCTCGCAGGAAACCAGGAGGTGGAGAGATATCTTCCTTGATGATTCCTTTTTCAAAGAGTTGGCTCCCAGCTCCTGGAGGAAACATTCCTGAGTTTTCAGACTGGCAAGCAGCTTGTTTAGCCATTAAAAGATGTGCATACATGTAATAAGAACCAAGCGCCTGGGTCCTTGCTCAGCGGGGAATCTTCTTTTCCCTCTCTTGCTCCCCCTGCTGTGGTCTCTCTCTCTCTGTCAAATAAATAAATAAAATCTTAAAAAAAAAAAAAAAAAGAACCAAGAAAGAAATTCTAGAAGAAAAAGGAGGGATGGGGGGGGTGTCTGGGTGGCTCAGTCGTTGGGCGTCTGCCTTCGGCTCAGGTCATGGTCCCTGGGTCCTGAAATCGAGGCCTGCGTCAGGCTCTCTGCTCAGCGGGGAGCCTCCTTCTCCCTCTCCCACTCCCCCTGCTTGTGTTCCCTCTCTTGCTGTGTCTCTCTCTGTCAAACAAATAAAATCTTAAAAAAAAAAAAACAAAGAAAAAGGAGGGATGGAAAGTCTCTTCCCTTATTTTCAACTGGGAAAATTAAGCCTCTTATTTTTTTTAATATAAACTTTAGGTTCATGGCAAGATTGAGCTCCAAGTACAGAAAGGTCCCATATATCCCCTGCCCTCCCCAGCCTCCCCATCATCAGCACGCCCCACCAGGGTGTTATATTTGTTACAACTATGAATAAACACTGACACATTGTTATCACCTGAAGTCCATAGTTTAATTTGTATTTGCCCTTACAGCACCAGGGCCAGAGCCCACAGACAATGCACCCAGGTGATGTGGGGAGATTCAAAACACAAGCAGCAATTTCAGGTGTTTTCTGCAGAGTATACATGGACAACAACAAGCCACAGCCTCACTAAAAGAATTGGTAAAAATGAACAGGTGGATCAGATTTCTTCAACTTTAACCTCCACTCCCCTATCCCAGCGCCATGTCTCAGGTCTCACCCAGGATTTTCATTATAAGGAGGTCAGGTCTGCCATGGCTCATATGATGTATTTGTGCCCAAGAAGAATCCCTGCCCCAAATAGTTATCTACACAAGCAAAGGCCAGGCTGGCAAAACCTCACCGCTGCAGAGCCTGGTCTTTGAGTGAGTCATCTTTAATAGTGCACTGTTAAGAGGAACCTTGAAATAGGTGAGATCTTAAGCCACATATGACTGCTGGTTGGTGACAAAATGCTAGGAGAATGGCTCAGAATAAAATGATGACAGTAGAAGGAGCAGGTCTGAGGATGCTGTCTTGACTTTAAGAAAATCTCAACAATGTGCAAACTGAAAAGCTGCAAGTAGCTGCTCAGTGTGGGAAAGCTGCAAGGCATGTGCCGATCCAGTGCCCACCTGCCCGCTTCCATCCTCCTGCCTTGGGTTTTTGTCGAAACTCTTCCCTTTTGGGGTAAGTTAGAGCACAGAGAAGTCTAGAGAGTACTAGAAGGAATAATAACACACCCATTACCCAGCTTTGTTAAATCTTAACATTTTGCCATTTTTATGTCAGGTCGACTTTTTTTTCTTTAAAGAAAGAAGTCATCAGGGGCCCCTGGGTGGCGCAGTTGGGTAAGAATCTGAGTCTTGGTTTAGGCTCAGGTCTTGATCTCAAGATTGTAGGATCCTGCCGGCTCCGAGCTCAGCGAGGAGTCTGTTAAAGTTTCTCTCTCCCTCTCCCTCTGCCCCTCCCTGCTCTCTCTCAAATAAATAAATACAACTTAAAAAAAAGATGTCATCAAAAGCCTTCCTTCTCCAGAAATACCCACTATCCTGATTTTTATGTTTATTATTTCTTTGACTATTTTCATACGTTTACTATTTGTGTACCTGGAAATAAGGTACATTTTACAATAGGCTAACACTGTACATGTATCCTTCCGCAATTTGTTACCTTCTTGTTTGTGACCCCAGTTTCTGAAATAGTGAATGGATAACTCTTGGTAAGTTCCTCAGAGAACCAAGTAAAATCTTCCATCTATTTATCTAGTACATTGCATGCTAGGAAAACTCAGTGTCTATTAAAAACAAGAGAGAATACGATGTGTTTGGGGTGAAATTGTGGGACCATGCCTCATGGCTTGTTGCAAGATATCAAGTATCCCGGGGTCCTATCCACTAAAGGCCTGTCCCTCCTCTATCATTGTGACAAATGGAAATACCCTCAGATATCCAAACGCCTTCAGGGAACAATCCCACCGCGTTTGGGAGCCATACCTCTGTGTGAAATCGCTGGGTGAAGCATGAGCTCACCTCAACTCCACTGGAAGCAGCCAAGGCTGCATGAATGCATGAGTGAATGAGGGCAAGCACACCAATGGTGCAGGGTTAGCCATCAGGATGTTTGCCTGGGCCGGGGTTAGTGTGTGCCCGGGAAGTGCACTGGGCAGCTTGGGGACAGCCTCGGCCCTGGGGACACACTGACCTTTGGTGGACAGGGAGGGAGGGAGCTCCTTTAGCCAGAATCTGCGCCCTTCTAATGGGGGTGGGGTCGGGGGGAGGACTGTCTGTGGACCAGCGGGGTCCTGAACCTCCTTGGGAGAAGGAGTGAAATCTTCCTGGGGTTTGCTCAGTGCCAAGCCCCCCAGCCTGGGGTTCCGGCTCCGCCCTGTTTCAGGTCTACTTCTAGGAGACAGAACACATCTCCCTCCCAGAAGAGGGGCCAGAGGTCTGCAGTGGAGGGGCGAGTATCGGATTAGGGTAGGGAAGGAAGAGGTGGGAGTGCCAAAGCTGAACGTTTGGGTTCTGGGAGACGTCCCCTTGGCCCCATCTCCCACCCCAGAATAAGCGGGCTTGGGTACGTGCGCGGCGCCGAAGCCTGACCCCTAGTGGTGGTTACAATAACTACATCCCCAATTGCTGGGGGCGGGGCTTGGAATTACAGTTCGTTCAACCGCAGGGACAGTCATTTCAGTGTTTATACATCCAGGGACCAACTAACACAACATATATCATGCCACTTAATTCCTTCAGCAATCTTCAGAGGCAGGTGTTATTAACACTCCCACTTTGTAGAAAGGGGACGTGAGACACGGTAAGTAACTGGCCCCAGGCCACAGAGCCAGTATACAGTGGAGCTCCGATTTGAAGGCGAAGTCCGTGCCCTTATCTCCAAAGAGATTACAGTTCGTACATTCTCCTAGCATTTTGCTGTTTTACAGTCTAGCTTGTCTGTTCCTGTCCTTGTTTCAGACCTTCCTCCTCCAGCTCCCCTCCTTCATCCGAGTCTTCAGCATTTCCTCGTCTCATGACTCAAAGGCTGAAGATAAGCCCACTTTGAGAAATCCATCCAAGCAGTAAACAGAGAGCAAATAAAGAATTATGAAAACACATTTAAGTGACATGAATGGAAGGCTGATAATTCCAATATATACTAAAGGACATTCCAGAAAAGCACCAGCAAGAGTGGCAGAGGGGCACCCAGCTCAGTCGGTTAAGCCTCTGCCCTCGGCTCCGGTCATGATCTCAGGGTCCTGGGAACGAGTCTCGCTTCAGGCTCCCTGCTCGGCGGGGAGCCTGCTTCTCCCTCTGCCTCTGCCTCTGCCCCTCCCCGTGCTGGTTCTCTCTCGCACGCTCTCTCTCTCAATAAATAAAAATCTTTAAATTGGTTCCGGCTCAGGTCAAGATCTCAGAGTGATGTGATTGAGCTCCGTGTCTGGCTCCCCGCTCAGCGGGGAGTCTGCTTGGGATTCTCTCTCCCTCTGCCCCTCCCCCCCACCTTTCTCTCAAACAAATAAGTAAGTCTTTAGAAAACAAAAGAGCAGCAGTGAAGCCCTATTTGAGGAGGTAGTGGCTCAGAACTTTCCAGCATTGAAGGCGATCCTGAACTCTGATTGAGAGTGCACTCTGAATACTGAGTACTGAGCAAGATAAATAAAAATAACTAGCACATCTAGACACACTGTGGTGGAGCTCCAGAACAGCACAGTTAAAGGGCAGATCTTTGAAGATACCAAAGAGAAGAGCTGCGTCATCCTCCCGTGTCCCCCAGAGCAGGGCCCTTAGGTGTCCTCTGAGATTCCACAAGCCCCAGCCTGCAGGAAGGATGGCCCCACCGAGCCACACCGCCCTTGGATTGGCTCCTGGCCCTGAGCCTCAATCCCCTAATCTGGGAAAGGGGCAAATAAAATCCCTCCTCCGCAGAACTACAGCAAGTAAGAGTGAGCAGCGTGTTGTGGGGAGGGGGGGGGGCATGGCAGCGATTTGTTTCTTTACTTTTTCTTTTGATATTTAATACATTCTCATTGTTTATTAATGACCACTCGTGACAAACCTACATCCCTCTACAGTTCTGTAGTTAGTCCATTTTACAGATGAGTAAGTTGAGTCCCAGACCCAGACCCAGGCGAACATTTTTTTTAGGGCCCCTGTCTATATATAATTTGAGGCACCTGAAATCAGCACCATGGCACCAATCTTGGGTGGCCCAGGCACAGGTCAGTGGCAGTTTGAACAACCTCCTCAGCCCGTGTGCTTCCTCACACGTGCCTGCTGGCTCGCTCTCCTCCATCGTAACTGTGGCAGCGGGTGGCCTGACTTGCCTCCACCCCCCGGCCTCCCAGGGCCAGTGGACTCATTCCTTCAGTGTATCCAACCCAACACCTGAACAAAGGGACCCAGTCCGGTTCGCGTGGGGCCAAGCGGGGTCCCAGCCCACTCCAGCGGGTCACAGGGCACAAACCACAAACATGGATATGGACGGGGGGAGGGGGGCTGGGGGTGTGTGTAGGGCAATGGGGGGCAGAGGCCTGCGTCCTGGCTTCAGGCCCGTGCTCCTTTCACCTGGTGAGAGTCTTGATGGCGGCAGAGAACTGGGGAGGGCGAGCCGGTCGGGTCAGCTGGGGGCAGAGGCAGAACGGGAAGGAGGGGGGCAGGTTATGAGGGCACAGTCGGCTAACGCTAGCGGGGGTCACGATTTCCATAGCAGCATCACAGGATGGAAAGTTTGCGGAGTTCACGCTGGGAGAGAGGTCTGGCTTTTGGAGCAAGACCATCTGCAGCAGGAGCTCCACCCCAGTGTGGGGAAAAGCTGACCGCCCAGCAGGCAGAGGGCGGGCCTCAGGACCCCACCCAGTGGCAGGAGCGGCCGAGGGACGGTCAGGAACTGTGGAAGAAGAAATCAGCACAGAGATGTGTGCCTTTCTCAGACTCGAGGGGGCGACAGCACAAACCTGGCTCGTGGACCTTGGCTCCCGCCGGCTCTCAAGCAGCCCCGAAGTTACCAGGCCCCGCCAAGCATCTGACTCACTGACACAGCACTTAAAATCCAGGTATAATTTGGGGTGCAATCACACTGGCAAGTGGCTGCACCTGCTACCTGTTAAAGAAAAATTGTGGGGGGGGGGCGGAGAAACGCCTTAACGTTGAAAAAACTTTTTTTTGGCTTAAAATTGGGAAATTTAAATTCTTGCAGCAGAACATCTTCATCCAGCTCAAGAAACATGCGTAATTGGGAACAACCAATTTGGTTCAAATGCTTCTTCATTTTTATTTTTTTAATTTTTATTTTTTTAATTTATTTATTCATGAGAGTCAGAGAGAGAGAGAGAGAGAGGCAGAGGCAGAGAGAGAAGCAGGCTCCCCGCCTAGCAGGGAGCCCGATGCGGGACTCGATCCCAGGACCCCGGGATCATGACCTGAGCCGAAGGCAGACGCTTAACCATCTGAGCCACCCAGGCGCCCGTAATGCTTCTTCATTTTGCAGATGGGAAAAGAGAGGTGTATCCAGGAATGTGGACTATCCCCCTGGTGGCAGAGCAAGGGTGAGAACGTGGGTCCCCGTCCTCGGGCAAGCAGTGCCAGATCTTTATTTATTCCAGGGGCTGCCAAGGGGAGGTATAACGCAGCCAGTGTGGCCTCTGGTCCAAGGGCATTGGCATCACTTTACACTTGTCAGAAATGCAAATTTTAGAGCTCTATCCCAGAAGGACAGAAACTGAATGTGCACTAAGCGCCCCCCCGCCCCGCCCGCTTGGACGGCCGTCCATAGGTTTATACATGGGTATACATACTATGCATTCGTGTGTACGGGAATCATCTGGGGGTCACGGTCAACTCTTAGAAAATGGGTTCTAGGCTTGGGTCTCAGGAATTTGCTAGGAGACCCTCGTCAGGAGCGGTACACTGAACGTATGTGCCCCCTCAAATCATGTGCTGACAGCTGATCTGCAAGGTGCTGGTGTTGGGAGGTGCTTAGCTTATGAGGGCGGAGCTGTGATGAATGGGACCAGAGTGCCCTCAGGAAAGAGCTCCCTGGCTCTTCCACCATGAGAGGATGCAGAAAGAAGACAGCTGTCTACAGATAAGGAAGTGCCTCTCACCAGACACCAAATCTGCGTGTACCTTGATCTTGGATGGGAGCCTTTGGACGATGAGAAATAACACCTTGCCCCAATCCCACTAGGCTGTGGCGTTCTGTCATGATGGCCCCAGTGGACTAGACAGCAGGTCACAACTCCGACCTTTAGTTTCTTCCTTTGTCAACGGCAGAGTTCTGGCCACGTGTCATTTGGGATGGCCAGCTCGCTCGGGTTTGCCCGAAGTCCCACGGTGCAAGTTGTGCCCGAGTTTCCTTAGGCAGCCCCGGCAGAGAGCCACAGTCTGGGGGGTCCTCTCCCGGTCCTGGAGGCCAGAAGTCCAAAATCCAGATGTGGACAGCCTTGGTTCCTTTTTGGAGGCTCGGAGGGAGAGTCTGTTGCCCGCTTCTGCCCCTGCCCACTCTGCCTCCGTCACCGTATGGCCTGCTTCCCTGCGCGTCCTGGCTCTCTGGATCCAGATTTCTTCTTAGAAGGACGTTAGCCACTGGACTGGGACCCACCTTAGTCCGGTATGACCTCACTGAACCTGATGACATCTGCAAAGACCTTATTTCCAAGGAAGGCCACGTTCACAGGTACCCGGGATTAGGACTTCAATATAGCTTTTTGGAGGACCCAGTTTAACCTACAGCGACCCCCTAGTCCCCGGCAGAGTGGGCGTTCGGTCACCCCCCCCACTCTGAGATCCCACAGTCACGGGACTCCTGCCTGTCCCCCTTTATGTAGGTATCATGGCCTAAGTCAGCGGTTCTCAAAACATGGTTCCTGAACCACCAGCAGCAGTAGCAGCCCTGGGTACTCGGTAGCAGTGAGGATGTCTCGGGCTCCACTTGCACCCCCAGAATCAGAAGCTCTGGGCTGAGGCCCCCGTGTGTTTTAGCCAGCCCTTCCGGTGACGCCGAGGCAGGCCCACGTTCGAGAACCACCCACCTGAGCTGGAGCTGCCTGCCCCGGGCTTCGCAGGGGAGCCAGCCGTGGACTTGCAACTGTTCCGAGCACTTTACAACGTCCCGTAATGCGCCAGTTACAGGCACAGAAAGGGTTGTGCCTCGGAATGATTTCGGTTACGGGATCCTAAAAATCGGCACGTCAGAGCTGAGGAATGTAAGCTTTCCGGCTGCTCCAGCTGCCACGGCCAGGCTGGCCCTTTGCGTCAGCCTTTTAGGGTAAAGTTCAGGACAGCACAAGCCCGCAGCCGTGCCACATACTAAAGCCAGGGATTACGGTGTTGATTTACTTGGCTCCTTGGCTAATCTACAGTGATAGGGGCTCGAAGAGGGAATAAAAGGGTAAAGCCAAACCCTAGCAAGCCAGCGAGTCCTGCAGGATGTGCTCCCTCTGAGAGCAGGCAGCCGAGCGGGTCGTTCGGTTTCTGTTCTATATCGAGAGGCCTGGGCCGTTCTTGGGCAGCAGGAAGAACTGGGTGAAAGGTCCTGATTGCTGAGGCCATAATAATTCCAGAATCTTTGGCTATTTCCTGAGAAACTTCATGCCTTACAGATCTTAGCCAAGGCCGCTTCCTGGGCTTTAACAGAATGTGGGAGGTGGAGGGGCCTTTGGAGTCCGTGTTCCGCACGGGCTTCTTCTCCTTGGAAGGTGCACTGAGGTCCCCACTCGGCACCTGAGGGAGCAAGCTGTCTGCCCACAGACTAGGGCACTCTCCACGGCACCGCGACAGGGTCTGGCGGAGGCTGAGCTCCGTTGGTCCCGACAGGGGCCTTCGGTGGCAGACCTGCATTTCCCCGATGAGCCTGGCTGGACACCCATGTGTTCTTGACACCTTGGGCCAGACTGGAATGAAATCGTTTTTTTGGATTTGGTAAACTTGCGTGTCGAGGTCACTGGTGATTCTCCATCGTGTCTTTCTGGGTGTGCAGGCTGCGGGAATCCCGGAGTCACCCACAATACCCAGTGCTGCTGGCCACACATGGAAGCTTCAGAAACAGCGGGACCCGGGCAGCAGGTACAGGCCTGGGGCTGGCGCGGGGGCGGCTCGCAATCCTCAGGACTGTGATGCTGCATTCATTAGGGCTTTGCGGACAGCCAAGGTTTTCCTCCTTGTGGCATGACAACAGTCCCTGGCCAATCAAGACCAGAGAGTGTGAGGGAGTTGCCCGAAGACACACTTTAGCTGCGGAGCTGGGACCAGAACTGCTTTGTTCTGAGTCTTACTATTTTTTTTTTTAAAGATTTATTTATTTCACAGAGAGAGAGAGCACAAGAAGGGGGAGCGGCTGGCAGAGGGAGAAGCAGGCTTCCCGCGGAGCAGGGAGCCCGATGCGGGGCTCGATCCCAGGACCCTGGGATCATGACCTGAGCTGAAGGCAGTCGCTTAACCAACTGAGCCACCCAGGCGCCCCTGTTCTGAGTCTTAGTCCGAAGCTCCACCTTACGTGGGGTTCCTGGTGGGTACTGGGGTATAGTACATACTAATGGACTAATTGCTGGGAGCTATCTCTGGGCCTCAGGTCCGGCCTCTGGAAACAGGGATGCTAAGTCCGCTCTCAGCTTTCCAGTTGTTAACTCCAGAGCAGACCGCCTGCCACACTAGGGAAGTCATCAAAGGGACAGAAAGATCATCAGGATGGGTAACACAGCAGTTCTGCTTAATGTAAAACTTTGCCCTCTTGGGGAGGGGGAAGAGAGAGGGAATGGTTCCGGAGTCTCCGGAGGAATGCTTCGGGAGGCATCCTGGTTTCCCGCTGGTACAGCCTTCCCGGCAGGCCCTATTAATATGCACCACAGTCTTGGTCCACTGGTTACCAGGGCAGCCTGAGGCATGGGGCAGGCACGCGCTCTGGAAATGCTGCAGGCAGGGCTGATGAGGCTCGGGCTGGGGGGCTCCGCTCAGGCCGGCCGCAGCCCACAGGAGCCAGAGAGGCTTTCCTGGAGCCCAGGCCTCTCCAAGAACTCTTCAACCGTACTTCCATAACCACGATAACCGAAAAGGCAGCAGTGTATTCTGGGTCATCTGAATGACTTCCTGATGACCAAGGACTGCCGCCATCTGAGTCCCAGGCTGTTTGCATTGACCCTGGCAGACGGCACCAACCTTCCTTCTTATGAGCCCATAAGGGGTAGGCTCAGGAAGTGAGTAGAGGCTGTCCCAGCGCCCTGTGTGGGTGGTGGGGAATTTCAACCACACCCCAATGGACATGGGCCAATTTCAAAGGAACCATTTAGAAGGCAGCCCACAGAAGGGTTCATCCACTCACCCGTCCCACTGCGCAGGCCCTGCAGGGACGTCACTGGGAACACTGCCGTAGGGACCTTTGAGAACCCAGCGAGAACACCAGTAAAAACCGTCCCCCCTAATTTGACTTCTTCAGGATTCTGGACATTAACTAAAGGCTTGCAACAACCAGGGGGTGTTTATTTAAGAAAAGCGAATGGTTCTCAGCACCAGTGAGCCTTGGGGCATCATCACTTGCCCTCTTGCCAGACCCTGACCCCAACTCCCAGGTGCCTTGCAAATCAACAGCCGCAATTGGGACAAACCAGCACTGTGGCAGCCCCGGAAGGGTCAAGAGGGGGTTGGAGCTCTTTCAAAGCCCCGCATTCAGAAAACTCATTTGTCACATCCAGCAGTTCCCTGGAAAACCCCCACTGCCAAGTCTTGGTTTTATTTGACCCGACCGCTGTTTCCCATGGTGTCTGTTAAAAACAGTCGGCAGCCATTTATTTGACATTGGGGCCAACAGCAAGCTAACAAAACAGCCTAAAAAAAAAAAAAAGAAAAAGAAAGAAAGAAAAATGTTGGAAAAGGAGGTGTCCAAGGGGCCTTTGAAAAGGCAGCAGGCTCCTGGGAGCCCAGAACACCACACGCGTGGCCTGCACCTGCTCATGAGAAACCTCAACCAGAAGGGGCGGGGAAGGGCCGAAGGAGAAACACTCTGCACCCAGAACTCTACATCCAACAAGGCCTTCTTGGAAAGATGAAGAGCAACAAAACCTCCAGAGAATTCAGGGCTGGCAGACCTGCTCGCAAGAAATGCTGGAGGGAGTCTCAGGCTGGAACCAAGGAAACTGGATGACTACAGAGCACCGGGAAAGGTCGCTACACAGGTAAGTACGCAAGACAGGATAAATGTATTTTTTTGTAATTTCTTTCTCCTATTTGATTTAAAAGATGACTTCATAAAGCAATAACAAATCTATTCACTTTATACAACACATAAAAATGTAATTTGTAGGACAATACTACAAATGGGGAGGAGGGCATGAGCTATATATAGGAGCCAAGTTTTTGTACACTATTGAAATGGCATTAATCCGAACTGGATGGTTATGAATTAAGATGTTCATTATAATTCCTAGGGCAACCACTAAGAAAATCACAAAAAAATACATGTTATGACAGACACGGCTGAGTGAACTAGTGCACTGGGCAATCTTTTTCAGGAGACCCCGTGCTCGGGGGCGCTGGGGAGTCAGGGTGCCTGGGACAGATGGATCACTGCGTCCGCTCCAGGTGGATCTAGTCGGCGAACACACGGTGTGCACAAGGACCCACAGTGATGGAGCGCGGCAGGTGCCGTACCGGGTGACAGAGGGTGAGGGCTCAGACTCGCGGAGAGGAGCCCACGTGGTGGCCCGGGGGGGTGGGAAGTCTGGGGAAGGGCGTTCTGGAGGGAGAAGAGCGTTTTGTCTGGGAACCACCAAGGCCAAAGGAACCGGAGCATGGCCTCGGGGGCAGATGAGGTTAAGCACCAGCTCGATCGTGCTGGGCTCCAAGCTTTGGAAGTTTGGATTTTGGCATGATTATTACGAGAGAATTTTGAGTGACATGAAATGGTTGGTCTTAAACAAGTTGACTTGGTCCACGACGTGAAGGGTTGGGAGTGCTACCTACCGCGGGAAGCCAGTATGCACCGGGGTGGACTGCACGGGAGACGAGGAAGAGGGAGAGGATGGCGCCCCACTTTCTAGCTTTAGTATCTAGTGGGCAGTGGTGTGATTTCCTGAATCAGGGTCTAGGGGAGGCCCAGGCTTCTGAGGAAATCAAGTATTCAATTTTGACATAACACACCTGAGAGGTCGAGACATCTAAGACAAGAAAAGCCCACAGAGGTCAGGGGGGCAGGTGTGAGCTTTGGGGCCTTCGGGAAATGTGGTAGTAAACATAGGGAAACCAGGGAAGAGGGTGCAGGGAGGACAAGGGCCCGCCGAGGTCTGGCAGAGAAGGAAAGAGCAAAGGAGACTCATGCCCACAGTGCGCCAGAGGAGACCCGGAGAACATGGTTTCATGGAAGCAGGGAGAAGGCTTGCGGAGTCACCAGCCGTGTGCGATGCTGCTGAAAGGTCAAGAAAGCAACCAGGAGGACCCATGGGTGTGCTGACAAGGGGGTGGTGAGCAGTTTGGGCAAGCGGGCCGCGCCGTCAGTGGCATGGCTGAGACGTGGCGGTCTCGGTATAAGCGGCTGGACAATCTAGTTTGAGCAAAATTCCATCATGTTAATTTAAATTTGTAATGTGATTTTATAATTTGTATTAATTGTGAGCTGCAGAAGAGTTTATGTCAATAAAGATTTAATTTATTTATCTGAGAGAGTGCAAGTGGGGGGAGAAACAGAGTGGGAAAGACTCTCAGAGTCCACGCTGAGCACAGAACCCAACACAGGGCTTGATCTCACGACCCCGACATCATGACCTGAGCCGAAACCAAGAGTTGGGACACTTAACCGACTGAGCCGCCCAGGCACCCCTGCAAAATAGTTTTGAATACATACCTGGTTTTATATTTGTACGTACTGTACTTCAATGAATCTAAGACCACATTTATGCACCACTAAGAAAAACATTATCTTTCCGAACATGATGCTTTTTCATTGATCGTAAGACTCATTTTTGATTTCAGAAATGCTAAAACATAAGAAAAAAAGGCCTAGAAGTGAGTGATTGAACACAGTATTAAGTAACAAAAAGTTTAAGTCAAATCTGGCAGTTGCTAGCATTTCTTCAGAAGCTCAGGTATCACATGAGCAGAGAGGACACACAATGGTATTGGTCCTTGACATTAACCAATTGCTGACACCTTTAAGATGGTTTCCTCATCTGTAAATAGGGCGGCTGGGAAGCAAACCAGGACATCAGCACATCGCAGGTGACTACCAACCACCTCCCATCGGCACCTCAAGGGAATGAACTCCTCGTCACTGAAATCTGGAGCTGCGGCACCACGTTTGGAACACAAAACACGCTCAGTCCATCCAGCACGTCAGTCAGCTGCCTGCGGACGGGATCAACGCACTGGGGAGCAGGCCCGGCCCGGCCCGTAGTATCTCCAAGGCTCAAGGTTGGATGCAGGCTCTGTTAAGGGTGCAGGTTTCCCTGCTGTGTTCATGACACGCAGAACAGTCTCACTGCATGGTAACTGACATTTAAAGAAAAACTTGGAAAAAAAAGAACGTAACTATCGGAGTGACTAGGTGAACAGCACCACATAAAGGAAGCCCAGACCTCCTCCAGACAGGGCCCGGGTCCTCCAAGGATCACTTGGTGAGAGCTGGCTTCCGGCACGAACATGGTGTTCGAAGCTCCCATTTACACAGAAATTCTTTTCAGATGAAAAAGGCTGCCCGGGTGAAGTGGATCCAGATTTAACAAAGTCCCACACACGGAGGACCCACGTAGAACACAAGGCCTAAGAAGAAACCCTGTTAATGAGAATCAGTACTGTGCGGTCCAAGAAGATTTTGAGTATTTGAAAAACTGTATTTTATTAATAGAGTCAGTGATAACGTTTGCTTCGCGGTCGGGACTGGCTCTGTGCACCATCACTGGGAAAGCGCCACTCAAGTGGGACTTAAGAGTCAACGTGGTGGCCACTGAGCAAAGGAAACCCTCCTTCCTCCTCCTCGCTGGTCCCTGCGGAGAGGGAGGGGTGCGGTCGGGGTCTGAAGGAGGTTCTCCCAAGCCCCCCCCACAACACTTACTGGCAACATTCCCTGCCCTTGAAACGACTCAGTGTTGTGGGATCTGAATCAGATCCTGTCTGCGGTGGACATCAAGCAAGGCCCAAGGAGAAACAGGAAGTGACTCTTAACTTCCCCTTGTCTTCAGGTGGCCTACGGGCAAGCAGCAGGGAGAGAAGGCTCTAGCTCTGCTCGGTGCCCCCACGGCACGAAGCCCCCCGCTCAAGGTGGGGGCTCTGAGGGTGCAGGGGAGAACAGTCACTACTGGGGACTAACTCTCCTCACAGACCCTCCAAGGCCACTCAGCAGCTGGGGTCGATCGAGAGCCAGCCCAGTTCTGGGCCTCTTCCCAACCGTCCCATGGCCCTGCCATCTGGTGGGCCTGCCAGGTGCCAGAGCCCCAGAGTCCCAGAGCCCCTGCGGTCAGCAGGCCGGCCCGCGGCCACCCCACCCCCACCCCCCGAGGCAGGGAAAGGTTCCCTCAGTGGGACCACGTTTTCTTCTTTAAAGGCCACACCAAGTAGCTCGAGGGGTTAAGGTTTGCAGCTATTTTATTTACAAGTATACATTTAACACAATGAAATAAACACTGATATATCGAAGCCTAGTTAATAGTAGTGTAACAATATGTATCATTTTGATGATTACATTATTTTAAACAACAAACTACACTGAAAAATTAATGCCGATAAAATTCTTGGGTCATAATATTATTAATACAATATATAAATTGAAAATATGATTGCTTAAAATTTGAAAATGGAAGTGAACTCATTTGGACAGAGTCAGAGTTTAACATAATCTGAAAGGGGGGTGGGGCAGGAGAAAGCTCTGACCCAAATGAAATCTTTCAGGTTAACAGAAGGAAAAAGAAGCTGAGTTTATCTTAAAGGGTAACGGGCAGTCTGCGTCTTCGGGCAGGATCGACTCCCAGTGTCCGGTTCTGCAGCAGGGTTACATCACCGAGCAGGACGACTTTCCTTGTGAAGCGGCCCCGTCAATTTTTTCTGCCTCCAAAATTATCCTTCGAAAGACATCAACAGCCGTCTGAAAATCAAAGAGAAAACTAGACCGCATTAGTTTTAAAGTGGAACCCTGATGAATACTTCTACTGCTGGCAGGACTGAGAAGGCCCACCGCCCACTGTCGCCCCGGCGGGTGGAGGTCCCTAGACTCCCTTCCTGCCCCACACCTCACCCCTGCCACCTCCTGACTCGGGAGCTAACCTCGCATCACGCTTCTGACCCGTTTTCACCGGCCGCAGCCCAAGAAGTCCCTCCCCGCTCTGGTTCCTCTAGTTTCAGGTTCCAGTACGAGCACCCACTCACCTGTCAGCTCTCATTCCCATCTGAACGCTGCTTTCCCGGGAGGAGGGTTCCCTCTTCACAGCCCTGAGCCACGGGACCGACAGCAGGGCAGGCGCCCTTCCCACACCCCACTAACCCCTCCAGACCTGTGCCCCCCACTTCCCTGAAACGCTCAGCTTCAACTCGTACGCGGCTCTGCAATGATGTAAGCCAGCTTCGAGCCCATACAAGCCCCGAGTCGTTTCCCCTCTCCCTTCTGGAGCGGCGGCACTGTCTCCAACACCGCTCTCAGCCCCGTGGCCTCCTCTCCTCCAATGACCGGTCGGTTCCCCACCGCCGCCGCTCAGCCGCCTGGGCAGCCCCACAGGCCCTTCATGAGTCGTCACTGGTATTTTGGGCAGGGATTCCCCTCTTTTTTTTTATTTTATTTTTAAAGATTTTTTTTTTTTTTATTCATGAGAGACAGAGCGAGAGAGAAAGGCAGAGGGAGAAGCAGGCTCCCCGCAGAGCAGGGAGCCCGATGCGGGACTCGATCCCAGGACCCTGAGATCATGACCTGAGCCGAAGGCAGACGCTTAACCATCCGAGCCACCCAGGCGCCCCAGGGATTCCCCTCTTAGGCTGAACACCCGTCCCTGATGATAATCAAAAATTGCCCCTGTTCTCAAAAGCCTCAAGGGGCAGCACCTAGGTCTCGTCAATACCAACAGCTACCCCTCCATCGCCCAATGTCAAGTACCCTCCATCACCCATCTTCTTTCTCGCTCTCATTCCCTCCCTCCCTCAATACCCCAAACTCCCCAGTTCTCAGCCCCACAGGGAAGGGTTTCCTTTGTCCGAGGACACTTCTCTGTCCCTTAACCACTTCGCATCCTCACTGTCCTCCCTGGCCGGCACTGGGCCCACAGCGCACGCCTGCTGTCACCGTAGTGCAGCTTCCTTCCCGGCCAGCCGTCGCCTGCTCGGCACTTGCAGCCGCACAGCCGGAGGGGCCCAGCTCACTTTACCGCTGGGACCTGGACTCCAGAGGGGACCCTCGGCACCACCCAACTGCACTCCCCTGGGCTAGTCACTCCCCGGATGCAGCTTTCATGCCTTCACTTTCTCCCGGGATTTCTAAAGCCTCTCCCCCGTTCTCACACTCAGCTGGTAACTGTGTTTTCCAGTTCGCAGCATTCATGAGAGAACTCTACATACTCCGTCCACCAAACTGACCAACCCTTGAGTCTGGGCTCACCGGCTCCGGCTCCTTCCCTGCTGCCATGGACAAGGCACCCCTAATTTAGCTAAAGCTGGCCCCAGATCCCACCCCTCTTGTCTAATCAAGGTCACTGGCTTCAGTAAGGTTTCCTCCTTTCCCATGATTAGACAAAGTGTTTATTTCACTGTACAAAAATGCACAGAAAAATATTTGGAAAAACACGTGCCAAACTCTCACCAAGAAAACAGTGTGCCTGGAATTTGGCTTTCCAGATAAATCTCAGAATTCTCCTTGATTATCTGTGTGATCTGACTCTGCCCAAGTATGTTCTTTCATCCCGTTGCGAAAATACAGCTGCAGGCCTCCACAAGAAATAAGCCAGAACTGCAAGCACGTCCCATAGTTCAGTAACAGAGTACAGGATTCTCACTGACTTGATCATTTTTTCCAGCAAGCACTCTGTTAACAAAGTCCACTGAATCTGTATTACTTAGGTAAGTAATACAAATGACAAACAAGCTATATGAAAAATCACAGATAAGAAGCTTGAGTAGTTCACACAGACTGGTCTCTAATCACATGAACTTGGTGTGTGGTGTGCGTGCATGCATGGTCTTTACCACACAGACAAATTCTCTCCCTACTCCATACCAATAGTAGCAAGCATTCTGGCCCATGTGTGGGTTAGAATCACTTACACCTCTAACGTAAGGGAATAGAATTACTTGGTTTCTCCCCTTTGGGTGGGGAGAGACTCGCCAGGCTTAGGGTCTCCTGATTCCCCTCAGCACATTCCAAGCCCACGTGGGCAGGAGTACGAGAGCGTGACAGAGAGCAGAGGCATCTCTAGACACGCCTTTGAGATAAATGCTCAGGTCGTCAGTGTCCCAAGAACTGCATGTCACTGCTGTATTACCTGATTTGGGCACAAGGATCGTCTCGCCTTAAAGGATTCATTTCCCGTCTAATGAGGAACCTGCTGATCTGAGGGCAGCGCAACAGAACAGATGACGAGTGCATCACCTCATCTTTGTGCTTCTCTGGCTTGAGCTGTGTGAGGCGGCCATACGGGACCCTTGCCTCCCTTGACATGTTTGGCAACTATCAGATCCATTTGCTAAATGTATCAAAACTGAGAAGAATCACAGTAGCTGGAATCCTTTCTCTTTAGCTCTGAGCCTTCAGCATGATTCACGTTTTATCTGGGTCTTGCTACCTTCTAAAGGAAGTGCCAAGATTGAAGAATGACCCAACGGAGAGCCACGTCACAAACTGGAAGCCACGTCACAAAATACTTTGGCATAAACCAGACGGCGGAGGCCTGCACCCTGAAACCCTGCAGTGGCGTAATAACGTAGCTCTAGCAAACCATCCCAGGTCATCGCCAGAAAGCTACATTAACCCCAGGCGGTGGGCCTTCCCGGGCAAAGCCCCCGAGTCATGCTGGAGGAGGGCCCACAAGCTACTGACGCATGCGGGGCTGCCCTCGCGCACACAACAGTGCCCCAATCCTGCCGCTGCCTATAGAAGGACCGTGTCCAGCGGAACGACTGCATCAGGACCCGCAGACCTTCACCAGAGAGAAAGAGTGAAGTCAGCAAACAGAACCAAGACAGCCGGGGCCATTCGACTGCACTTCTCCACCCCAAAAGCCGCTTTTTAAATGAGGTATGACTGACCTACAACACTGTGTGAGTTTGCGTGTATGACATAACGATTCGGTGTTTGTATATCCTGAGAAGTGAGCCCCACAGCAAGTCCAGTTCATACTCACTGCCACAAGTTACGATTCTTTTTTCTTGTGGTGAGAACTTCTACGACCTACTCTCTCAACAACTTCCAAATACAAACAAAAACAACACAGTATCGTTAACTGTAGTCCACTATGCTGTACAGTACGTCCGAGACTTACTGATCTTCTAAGCAGAAGTTTTTATCTTCTGACCACCTTCAAATCTTGATTATGCAAAATTTCAAGCATACAGAAAAATGGAAAGAACTGTACAATAATCACCTAGCCCCACTATTCTAGATTCAGCAAATGTTAACATCTTTGCTGTATTTGCTTGCCCTCTCTTGGTCCATCCACCCATCTGTCCCATTTGGAAGTAAGTCGCAGACATTATGAAACTTGGCCCCTAAATACTTTGGTTTGCATTTCCTAAGAATGTGTATATTCTCTTCATAATTCCAATACCATCGCCGCATCTAGGGAAATTAACATTATTTCCCTAATATATACAGAACATAATAAAATCTCTCCAATGGACCAAAAATGTTTTTTACAAGGTTTTTACAACCAGATTCCAATCAAGGCTGACACACAGACTCTGTAATCCAGACAGTCTGTATCTGTATCCCTCCCCAAGAATACTTTAATCTCTATTATGCTTTGGTCATGCACGAGGCCTTCTCTCCAAATCCATCGGAAACCATGGTGTAGAGGAGAGAGGACCAAATTGTGGTTAGATTTAAACTTTAGTCCTAATTCTTATGCCGTATAAATAGACTGATCTTACAAAACTCACTGACCTCTTTGGATCTTACACTCACTTCCAAAATGAGATAGTGCAACTAAATGATTTTAAGGACAGATTAGACACCCAATAAATGTTTGATTTAATTCCATTAGGAAATGAAGGTATCTCTTACTATCTCAACTCTTGGTATCTGAATTCTTACTTGTCTGCACTCAAGAGCTGAGCAGAGTCACACAAATCCCTTGTTACCTGGCACTTGGGAACCAATTACACAGATTTAATCTCCCTCATTATCTGAACCCAAGGACAAAGGGATTGGACTATCAAGGGGTTCCTGGGTTGACTAAGCACCTACCAGACAGATGTGCTGATAGAGCCCGCCATGCTAGACATTATGGAGAATACAAAGGTAAACGACACATCTTGGATTTCGGAACAAATTAAGGGGGTTAAGAGAAAAGAACCTTGAGGGCCAGGGGAAAAGTGGCAGAGGTGGGGAAAACGGGCACCAGGCCCACAGTGTGCCAGCCATCCTTACCCAGGATGCGCCAGTCACCCTTACTGAATAGTTTCCTCACAGACATGAACATTAACTACTCTTATATGAGCATCAAATGAGAGAACAAGTGGAAAAGACTTTAAACGCTGTAAAGCACCATATGGATGTAAGTGGTGAATCGAGAAAGGACAGCTGAGGTCTGAGGAGAGCACGAAGGAAGGGCGCATTGGGCAAGTGTCCCTTGTGGGGAAGGTGGCGGGCGTACTCTGTCATGCCTGAGAAGGACTGAGAAAGGACGGGGACACAACAAGAGGAACTGGAAGAGCACCAATCTCGTCCGCCCTCCGAATCACTAAGGGCTCTGAGTCTGTTCTCTAGACAACAGGCAACCCACTGACAGGCCTTCTAGCAGAGGGCGACACCATCTGACATGCAGCTTTAAGAAGTTAGTGGCCGCAGAGAAACACTGGAGAGAAAATGGAGGCAGGAGGCGAGCTGGGGCGCTGCGGGGCTACAGTAAGGCCTTGGGAGGAAAAGGAAAGAGAGGCTGTGTGAAGCCTCCGCAGATAAAACCGACAGCCTTCCTAGGATGTGCCTTTAACGGAACATCTGCCGGGCTGACCTGGGAACAGAGGCCTGTAAAACGGTTCTTAACAGTTTCTATGTGAGAAACAATACATCCACCACACTCCGTTTCATCCTACAGAGAAAGGGGCTTGGTGTAGGCACAAAATTATTGCCAAAATGATTTAAGATCATTCTCGTTTCTTTTCTACGTCTGGACTTACTTCTGTACCAGCCTTTAATATAAAACAAAAATAATAATCTATGTTCACAAAGTAGTCTTTCCTTCACTCTTAACTTCTGTTTTATCCTACAAATATTCTAGGTCCCTTTGGAAGCAGAATCCTGATAGCAACCCAAAGGCTGATACGAGAGTGGTGGAAGGAAGGACACAGGTGAAACAGGAGAGGCAGGGAGGGCGGGGCTCGGCTGACTGAGGGGACACAGGCCTGGGACTGACGGCTGCAGCATGAAAGGAGTTCTACAAACTTGGTACCTGATTTTCTTTAGCAGAAGATTCCAAGAAAGCCGCATTCCAAGACTCTGCTAACGCTTTCCCTTCTTCATAACTGATCACCCTAGAGGAAAAAGAAAATTCTAATTAATGTACTGAGCTCTTTATTTAGAAAACATCTATAATTATTAACAAACCAGGCTCCACTTTTATCAACTGTTTTCTTGTAATGCAGAAGAATTCTCTCTGCTCAGTCTTATCATCCAGTGTGTACCACAGAGGAGCACTTTATTAATGCCTAAGTTGGGGAACGGGACAGATGTGGCCTTTTGGGGTTACCCATGCTCCAGCAAGCCCTCGAGGTTCAGAGAACACGACTGTGTTTTCCAGTACCCAGGACACGGACTATTTCACAGCGAGGTGGGCTGTGAGTACCCGAGGAAGGGCAGCCATGAAGGGGCCCACAGCTCAACTCTGCTGCACGCAGGCGACGGGCATCCAGCTGGTGAGCCTCCTCGTCTCCAGACTGGGCTCCGCGGCCCTGTTCGCTGACCTAATCCTGGCTGCAGTACTCAGAAATTATTTGTTGAATGAATAAGTGCTTCTGTGGTCTCTTTAGAGTCCACTTTGCACAAAATGGTGGAAGAACCCAAAGCTAATTTCCTACCACCTTTGCTCCCTCTTTTCTAGAGAAAACATTGGTCAGGACGGGTGAGATTTTATATTGGTTTTGCTGCTTGGGTACACTCACTGCCATATTTCTGAACACAGATATGCTACACCTATTTTCACCATGAGAACAATAATTACAAAAAGTACTTTAGTGCATACATCTCAGACTTGATTTTATAAATCAATTATTCAGAAGTTACATACCTTTCCATATGGAGGTCTTTCTTATTTCCAACCAACATAATAGGTATTCTAGTAATGTGAGACAAAAAAGCCAAAGGAAACTAGTCAGTGCCAGATCTTATTGTTCAGAAGACAGAACTATAAGGAGTGTATCTAACAAAAGAGAGAAACTATTACTACTTACTGCACTTTCCCCACCATGTCCAACAATTTGCCATGAATAACTTTAATCACTTCAAAACTGTAAAACAGAAGCATGAAATAAGACATCCATCTTAGTGTTATATAATGTTTATCATGGGAAAAACATATGTCATCAACTCACCATTTTAATATAAAATAACCTGAACACAAGGAATTCCTTAATTCTTTCCTACAAATCTTTCTTCATGTGTGCATGTATTTGACACCCTTACTGAGAATATTCAAGATGAAATAGGTGAGATATTTAAATGGGAAAGTCTAACACTTGGCTGACAAATCACATAAACACGAATTTTAATCTCAATTTGTAGGATGTTCTTTAGCTAGAAGGCCCTAGCAGTCAGCCTGTGATCCACATTAATATGGTGAAAACACACAAAAAGTAAATCAATTTATGTAGTTCCCATTTCCATTAGCAAAAGAGCTCAGATCATGTGCAATCACTATCTAGGCAGCTGGAGGGAAGAAATACAGTTTTTATTCTATCAGTGTCAGAGAACGTCTACTGGGATATTTTTTCTCCCTTAACAACCTATTTGCTCCACAAGACAATCACTGAAAAACATTTAGTCTGGTAAGTCTGAGTTGCTATAACCAATTCCATCAGATCCTTTAAAACGATGAATGCTATCTATGCAGAGCAAACAAACTCAAGCAAGCAGCAGGAGTGAGTCCTACCTTTTGATTGATGTAACAGAATACACAAGAATGTAACCATTAATATCTATGGAGTATGTCTGAGGAAAGATGGAGTATTCATCCTGTGGGAGAAAAAATAATTCCATTTGAGTAGAAGTCTTCATGTAGCATAACAAGCAATCTGTACCCAAAGTTTTTCACACATGACCTGGTCAAAGAAATCAAAGGAAACAAAGTGGATTAAAATATTCTTCTAGAAACACAGCCTACACACTTAGGACTTATTTAAGACTGGTTTGGGGCTGATAATTGCTTTAAGCCAACATTCGAAAAGCGTCTCTGGCTATTCTAAGACTTTTGTGGAGAAGGCTAGTAACTTCTGCAATTCCTGGGGAAAGAGGATGGAAGGAATGACAAGACAACAGGTCCTGTGATCTTATAGGGGGCGAAAAGGACTAACAGTTCTTTTATGGAGATAAAGTCCAGAACTTTAGTTCTCATGGGAAATTCATGAGTGCTTCTGGTTTATTCCATAAATCTGTATTTTCCTACCTAAAACTGTTACGTCCTCACTAAACCTATTCTCTGCGTGTAAGTCACAACGGCCGGAGTGCCAGTCTATTGGTCGTTAGTGGGTTGTCCCCAGCACTTGAGAGGGCGAGGAGAGAGGAGAAAATCAAAACGCTAGACCGGGTGTACCCAGACTTCTGAGGATCAAACAGTTATTTATTGAGCAAGTTTAGGAATTAAAAACAAAGGTACACATTACATAACAATGTATCAGTACCCAGTTTCATAAAGCAGCTTTAGGAAACTCAAAACTCAGCTTTAGAATTATTAAAGCATACTAAAGGTCTAATTAGCATACTAAGCTGCTAATTATTAAAGCATACTAATTGTTTTAGGACAATGCCACTGCCTGGTATAAAACATTTTATTCTCTGTTGAAATATAATTATCAACATGCCACTTATCCTAAGCACTATTATAGAAAATCAGGTCAAACCATCATTATATCAAGTAACTGTCTCTGTTAACTTTGCAATTCCACAGTATGGTTACAACTAATGTTCATGATGGCCCTGAATTACTGCCCCAAATTATTGCTATTTACCATAGTAATAAAGTATCTTTAAAAAATAAAAATCAAAGGAAAATTAAGTTTTACTCTCAGCTCTCTGATATCATCAATAGTAATCATTCATCAGAAGACAGCGTTTCTACATCTCAGGGCTTACCACATTTGCAAAATAAAACCTTTGTTTTCATTATCAGTTTCATTAAATTGAGTTCATTTTAGTGTTAAACTCTGAGAATGCATTTTTGTTAATGGAATGAGAGGTCTTTAAACCCAGATTAAAAACAAAATTCCAAATGATTTTAGTCGCCAGCTGAGCTGCAGTATATCCAGAGTTCAAACCACCTTTTCCCTGAAGAGAAGACAGGGAAATAAAGAAGAGAGTCATCGTATTTCAGAGGCGTGGTGCAAACCGCCACCAGTTAGGAAGTATCACGGGGGGCGCCTGGGTGGTTCAGTTGGTTAAGTGACTGCCTTGGGCTCAGGCTGTGATCTCCAGATCCTGGGATGGGGCCACGTCGGGCTCCCTGATCAGCAGAGAGTCTGCGTCTCCCTCTCCCCTTCCCCACTCGTGCTTTCTCTCTCGCTCTCAAAAAAAAGAATAGTATCAGTCGAAAAGAGATTAATAAATTCAACTAGATGAAAATGAGAAAGTTCTTCATGACTAAAAACCTTTCAAACCAAAACCTTGCGGCTCACGTCACATACAAAGCTGATTTTCTGCGCATTATGAAGGGGTCTCTCAAACCAATAAGCCAAGACGCTCCGCCCAAGAGAAGAAGGGCAAAGTGCACGGACAGGAGAACTCCCAGGGGAGGAGACACAAATGCCCTCCAACAGGAAAACACGCTCAAACTCCTTCATGAGAAGAACAGTACTTATTAACCGGGATACTCTCCCTCACCCACTGGGGCGGCACTAACAGGAGATTCGCGAAGACACTGCGCACATGCGCGTGCGGGCGAGAGCGCGCACCCGCTCCTCGCGGGCGAGAACTAACTGCCGGCCGGGGACGTGCTCGCGCGCGCGCGCACGGCCCCAAATGACGCAAGACGCTGACGGCCCGGGCCCCCGCCGGCGGCAGCGAGGCTGGGAACCACGTCCGGGCCCATCAGTCGTCCGAGTGGGCCGTAGCCAAGCGACACGGGTCATGCAGCCACGCGGCGGAAGACCGCGGCGTGTGTATGGCTGTGGGATCACCTCCAGGATGGAGACACGGAGATACCTTACTTCAAGCGAGAAAAAGAAAGAAACCCCAACTCTATCTGTACGTTCATGCAGACAATATCCGGGAAGCACATTCCATAGACCGGTGATGGGGCTGCTCTCGGAGGGTGGAGCTAATGCCGCCGGACGGGGAAAGCCCGCAGTTTTACTATTTACCGTTTTGCGCTATTTTATTTCTGTAACATGTGCATTTAGTACTATTTTTTTTTAAGATTTTATTTATTTATCTGAGAGAGAGAGAGAGAATGAGATAGAGCATGAGAGGGGGGAGGGTCAGAGGGAGAAGCAGACCCCCTGCCGAGCAGGGAGCCCGACGCGGGACTCGATCCCGGGACTCCAGGATCACGACCTGAGCCGAAGGCAGTCGCCCAACCAACTGAGCCACCCAGGCGCCCCTATTTAGTACTATTTTTAAAAAACTGTAATTTAATACTTGTTTTAAAAGGGGGGATTTGACATTATAAACACGACTGCCACTGAGTCACTTGTCAGAGTCTACTTAAATTAGGCCCAAACAAAATCTTTCATGCAAACTAAAAATAATCGACCTGTATTTAACTATGTTCATCATCATCCCTTGCTGGGCAATGAAACCAGCTACGATATAAACTACTAAGTAAATAGGATTTGCCATCATATGTTGCTACAGTTTTACTCCTAAAACGTGTACACCAGTGAACAAATGTGCTCTAGATGGCGGTGACAGGATCTGTCCTTTCTTCATCATCTCCCCCGCCACTGGGGGTCTCAGCCCCAGCCCAGCGGAATCCAATTTTCTTTTCTTTTTTAATTTTAATGATTTTCTTTTTTTTTTTAAAGATGTATTTATTTATTTGACAGCGCACGCACAAGCAGGGGGAGTGGGAGAGGGAGATGCAGGCTGCCTGCTCAGCAGGGAGCCCAACGCGGGGCTCGATCCCAGGACCCTGGGATCATGACCTGAGCCGAAGGCAGACGCTTAACGACTGAGCCAGCCAGCGGCCCCAGAATCCAATTTTAGAAACAGCTCTTGGAGCAGCTGTAAATGCGACATCTCATCCAGTTGCTACCGAACGAGGTGTACGTGGTTCTACAGCACAAGGAAGTGCGCGCATCGCATAATCACGGATCACAGATACGAACATGACCTTCTATTCCATAGTCTCCCAACTGAAATATTCTGTGCAAAAATTCTCTAACTATTCTTATCTGGCCGTAAGAGCAAGACAGGCAGAGCTAGTCACTGACCTTGCCTTTGCCATCCCTCACACCATACACTCACTCCCCGAGATCTCTGCTTCTTTGGAGGGGGGGCATCCTTTATTATTCTGTCATCAAAACAGTTAAAGGCATGTGATGCTCCAGTGTACACTCAGACTTTAGAGCAAAACAGAACCCTAGAGGAACACATCTTCTATTTTGATAAGGAGTCAACATAAAGAAATTTTCTCTCCAGAAAAATGTTTTCAAGGACAGCTCTACTCCAAGTATAAGCGACACCCTCACTGTTCCATTCAGTGTCTTGTTAACATCAACATCAAGTTGCCATGCTAGGCACTCCTCTGGCCTTAGAAGCATCAAAGATCTACAAATAAGGACCAAATCCTCGTGAAACTCACACATCCACTCTAGACCATGCGACAGTCCTGTGAAGGCAGGCACTACATCGCCAATTTACGGAAGAAGAATCTGAGGTACAGAAAGGTTCATAACTTTCTCAAGGTCAGCTGGTTAGTAAAAAAACCCAGGATTCAAGCCCCAGCAGCGTGACTGCAGAGCCACATTCCAACAACTCTGAAATACTGGTTCTCCTCCTGGCCTACTACAAAATGTACTTCTACAATAACGTCACATAAAAGTGATTTGCCAATTTACATCCTCATCCCCACTTTCCAGAATCTTAATGAAAATTCAAAATGAAGATATAAAAAGCAAACCCAAATCTTGATGATGTCAGAGGCCCACTATGAATGATGTGGCCGTATTTCTTCGCCCAGGACACTACCGTTTAACACCTGCTGTCCCAGCATAATTATTACCAGGGCTCCCTTCACTCTTAAAAGTGTCTTGTTTTAGGCAATAAATTACAGTCACCTTAACCATAAAAGATACAAACTCTGAGAATCCAATACAATGTCTTATCCCAGAGGCTCTTCTATGGTAACTTCTAAAATAAGCTGTGTCCTCCACATCCTCATTCTCCTATGAAGACTTCTCCTGCTCCCCTTGTTCCTTTAAGCTCCATACCCCCTTTCTGTCACTGACAGGTACCTGCAGAGTAAGAGCCTAGGACGGCTCAGCTCTAAGACAGCCATCGTGAGGTCTGGTGACGGAAGCCCCTTATACCCACCACCAGGGGGCATGTGTAGGGTGAGCGAGGGAGACACGTGGTAGATCTCTATGATATACACATCCCATTTATTTTCTTTGAAGCTTCCAGAATGGAAACTCCAGGGTTTCTTCAGTGCTCACCCCCCTCAATATAACTATTTTCTTGCTCACTAGGGGGCTACACTTTGCTTCTGTGTTCACTTCAAAACATAAAGCAGAGGGAGTTCATTCCAAACCCATAAGAAGGCCACACCATTCTAGGTCTATCTCAATCTCCCCAGGTTCCAGAAGAAAAGCCTCCATTTAACATGGCAGACCAGATTACACTACACGCACCCTCCTGCTAGTCTGATCCTTTGTCGATTGTAAAATGCAAGGAAGGACTCAGAGACCAACATCCCCACATCCAGCAGCTGTTTAACAGATTCAGCCCAACAGAATGGTTTCTAGTAAAGGCTGGACTGGGCGCCATGGGAATGGGGAAGTTTAGCCATCAGGGTTAAGGGGTTTGTTTGTACTCTTCAAGTTCTCTGAACTTCTTTCACCCACTGCTTCTAGTCAATTCCCTTGGTCTTCCATTCCTCAAATCCCTACTATGTTAAACTGTGACTATGGTGTTGGTTTATTTTTATTTTTTTGGTTATTTAATCTTTGGCAATTACCTACTATCTACAAATCAAATCTACACTCCCTAATCTAGTAATCATGTGACCTATCAATAAACCAGCTCCTTTCTGCCCTATACCTTTCTCATGCCTTTCCTCGGGAAAAGACTTACTTTTGTCTTGATGTAACATACATATTAGAAAGGAAGAAAAAAGTACTAATAGGATCCTGATATAGAACGCAAGTTTACAAAACGGAAATACACTATCCTACGGATAAATACAAACCTTCCCAATGCTATGAGTATATTTCACACAATTCTAAAGTAGAAGAGCAAGTTAATGATTTGGAAAAACTGCCATAAATGTCTTGGTAGACAGCCCGTTAATAAACCCCAAAGGGTTTCCTTGGCATTGCTGTTGTGCTGAAGCATCGATGGTGGGGCCGGGACTGCCAGACAGAAGGACAGCGAGAAGATTGAGACACTAGAGACTTACTTGCCCTGCTGTGTCGACAAGTTGAAGATGATATTCTTGTCCATTGACTGTGATCAATTTTGTGAAAGCTACAGGGAATAAAAGGAATTAAATATTAGTTTAAAAAGTTGACTTTAGATCACTTAAAGCTTGAACACTGATGACCAACTAAGCAGAGTCCCTACTAAGTTCATAAAAAGATCCCATAAAACAAAATGGAACAGATCACCCCGAGTTTACAGATTCTTCCCCACTTCCACAATTTAACTAAGAAATACTGGCTGACTGATGAAAATCAAGGTTTAGTACGCCTTGAACCTTTATCAAAGGAACTGAAATGAGGCAACAATTCGTATCCTATAAGGCATTTGAGTGCTCTATCTATGGCTAAGCCTTCCTCTTGTGAAAAAGTGAGATACACGACATTAAGTTTGAGATCTAGAATGAACCCAAAGCACAAAACTTTTCATTAATTTATAGGAAGTCTGGTGTCAGAGCACAAAGAGCCAATATTAACTGCAGTGTTGAGAACTTTCAGTACATAAAAAAATTAACAATTTTATTGACAGATAAAACAGCAATGGAACAGGTGTTCTGCGTGAAGCCATCATGCCCGCTCAGCTTAAGGATCCAAGCAATTTTGTGACAACTTCTTTTCCCTACCAAGGGGGGAAAAAAAAAACCAGACTCAAGTAACTTCCGGAAAAGTCAATTCAGAATTCTGAGGAGATAGACTTCAAACAAATGCAGACAAAAGAGGAAAGAACTATTAATAGTAACAGATTATTAAAGTGTAACCATCTGGAACCCTGGCAACGAAAGGGGAACTGATGTCTTCTGCATTCCCAGTCCCAGCCATTTGTTTCAGACATGCGTCCTCCAATCTCCTGGCTGCCCACTCTACTTGACTAGAACTGTGCAGCAGAATCTATCCCTTGCACGGCTGGGAGAGGACCCACTGTTGCCCACGGTCTCCCACAGCCAAAAAGGAAAGCAGAAACAGACACAGGAATACTAGGAGAGAAAACTTTAAGTGACAAGGGGGATACAGAGAGATCTTATCTGAATGCTGAGTTCCACAGGGAGAGAAAGGGATGCTCATGCTAGCATCGTAGCCTCCTAGTGCAAGCAGGGGTGCGGGAAGCAGGTGGGCAAAAATCACAGACCAGGCCACCCAAGCTGGTTGCCACACTTTCATTCTTGTGCCTTTGATGGAAACGACCACTTTAGGGAATAATTAAATCAGATGAAAACTGAATCCAAGTATTTCAAGATAGGGAGTACCCAATATATTCGGTTTCGTCAATTCTAAGAAAAAATTCTACTGTATTTTTTTCCCCCACATTGCAACCTCTCTGAACTTGGGATGCATCTTGCATTGACTGCGCTTTCGATCACTGTCAGCCAGGGGGCAGTCATGATATTCCTGTGGGAATACCTGCCTCGACACCTTACTCAGGTAAGCCCAAAATGTGCATTTTAGACTTGGTGAAAATTACAGACATAACAGCGGTGAGCAATAGAACAAGTAACCTCCAATTAGAACTAAGTAATTGTGGTTATGAAGTAGAATGTAATTACTATGAAAACATCATTCATTCATGCAAGATTTATTTCTTGAGTACCTATTATCCCCAGAAGCACTGTTCTGGGTGCTCTCGAAATACTGCAGCTGACCTCAGTGAGCTTCCAGCCCCGGGGAAGGAAGGCAGACCCAGACACTGTCAGTCATCTTCTCTGGGAGAGGAGCATCCAGGCGGAGATCAAACAGCGAATGACAAAGCGCCATGAGAAAAAGCAAGAAGGTCGGCACAGCAGAGGCTGAGACAGTAGTGGACAGGTAATCAGGTTGGGGAGGAGGCAGAAGACCTTATAGGAGATGGTAAGGACTTCAGAGTTTTATTCTAAATGTGATGGGAAACCAAGGGTTTTAAGTAGGGGAGTAACCTGGTCTGATTTATATTTAAAAGAGATGGCTCTAACTATGCTGTAACAGAAATGGACAAGAGCGGACAGAGGCCACTGGTGGGAGCCCATAGTACAGTGCCTATACAGACTGGGGATCTGAAGACGACAGTGGTCTGGATCAGTGGGGCAGAGAGGAGTGGAGAGCCAGGGTGGAATTCTGGGTGTAGTCAAAGGTAGAGCCCAGAAGGATCTCTGACTGGCTGGAAGTAGGGTGTGAGAGGATGGAGAGGCAGGACACCTCCCAAGGTTTTTGGTCTGAGCAAGGAGACCTATGAATCGCCATTTACCAATTCGGGAAAGCCTGGGGGAGGAGCACTGGGGATGGGGGAGGACGGAAACGAAGAAGCCTACACCCAAGGGGAAGTGAGGGCAGCTAAATAAAAAAGCCCAGAGTTTGGGGCAGAGGGTGGGGCTGGGGCTACTGTGAGACCAGCAAATTCCCGGAGAGAGGGGCTGATCGCTGGTGACCAAGCAGAGAGAAAGCCTGAGCCTGATGTCGGAGCCCACGGGCACCCTACGCTGCCAGGTCCAGATGATGAAGACTCAGCCAAGGAGACGGGAGAAATACTGGCCACGAGCTTAGAGTAAAAAGGGAGGACGTGTAATTGTACATAAGATGTAAGAAATAAAATTATTAATCAATGTTTTAGTATATTCTTGCACATAAAAAGGATGTAAATCCTCCAACGCACAGCAGTAAAATGAAATCGAGGCCCTTCCATCTGTCACGGAAAACTGCCTCTTCTTATTACTGTAGAAAAAAAAGGAAGTGTAATAAGAGATCTGTCAGTTCCATAAACTAGGAACCAATTCTTCTGCGTGCTGTGTTCAACCTCCTGCAGCAGCAGAAAGCTGGCTTTCTCCTCGTCTCACTTTCCTCGAACCCTCTCTCCCTCCCCCTCCCTTTTTCAATCACTAGAGAAATTAATCCAATTTCCAACAGAAAATCCTGAAATTGCCCTGAGCAGACTAATAGCTACTTACTAGTAAAGCCTACTAAAATAAGCAAGACAATAGATTTCTAAAACTTGGAATTCATAAAGTAAGATTTGTGTTACTAAAGTGTATTGAGGACTCCTAATTCATATCCTACTGAGAAGCCCACCCACCATGCAATGCTTGATAATGCTGCAAAGCTCCTAATTAGAACTTTCCAATTTTCTGGGAAGGTTTATTAGTGCATCAACAATACCACCTTGAGATGGCAGAAGTTGTAAATTGCTATTCCTCCTTAATTTATAAACTACTGCTACTAAATTTCACCATAGCAATTTGGTTTGTATTGAGTTGTTAGATTAACAATACAGTAGATAATAAAAGCACATTTGCGTAGGCAGTATTTTTGGTATAAAAATTTCCCCAAACTAGAAAATACATGGTTTTATTGATGTTATTTTCTTATATCCCGTTTTAAAAGGTGACACAGTCCCAGAATTTTTGCTTTTGTGGTGATGCTTCATAGAGCTGTGTCACCACTGAATGTCTGTTATGAACCACTTGTTCTAGGTTATAAAGTTAAGTGTAAAATAATTACCGGATTATTTCCAGATTTACAGAATGCGGTGCTTCTTTTTTTTTTTTTTTAAAGATTTTATTTATTTATTTGAGAGAGAGAGAATGAGAGAGAGCACGAGAGGGGGGAGGGTCAGAGGGAGAAGCAGACTCCCCGCCGAGCAGGGAGCCCGATGCGGGACTCGATCCCGGGACTCCAGGATCATGACCTGAGCCGAAGGTAGTCGCTCAACCAACTGAGCCACTCAGGCGCCCGAATGCGGTGCTTCTTAAAACCATCCATTCATTTGTTAGCAACAGGCTTACGACAACCGTTCCATTTCTCATTCCCTGTAATCACTGAACAGTGTTTTTGACCAAACAGAGGAGAATAAGGTGGAGGAAGGATTTCTGCCTTGGTTAGATGGTCAGAAGCATGGTAAACAGAAACTCATGTCTGCATATGCCTCATGAACTTTTAAGCCATTCATCTACCCTGATATTCATTTCGCACCTGCCTAAAGACTTTAATAAATATTTTTAGTCCATTTTTGAGATGAAAAAGTCTATTACTGAACACTAAGTATTAGATAGGGAACATTAAAAACACAGTTAAAGATGATGTCGACAGCCTTCAAAGTAGGGTCACCTCATTCAATTTCTGCGACAATATCAAGGTAAGAAAGCTGGACATTCACTGGATTGACTACTTACATATAAAGAAAATCTATTTATATACAACACCACGACTTTCCCTCCACCTCAACTTTAAGTGGTACAACGACACACAATTCTAAGAACCACTTTTATGAGCAGGGCCTACCAAGAAAACTATATTCTACTCTTCTATGAATAAAATGCCCAAATGAGCCTTATCTCTCTTTAAGGACACACAATTCTAAACAGTTACATATAGCAAATATTAAGGCCATGACCACAATTTTCTTGTGTTCCTATTCCAACGGAGAGAAAACCAAACTTGTTCATGTAGCATTCAAATGAATCTGCTCCTCCCACTGGCATACCTACTATTCTGTAAGTGACAGCCAAACAAATCAACACAGGATGTGTATGTAGTCAGGACTCCTCCTTTCCAGATACCAACAGAGGTTACTTTCAAACCCGGGTCTTCCCCGAGTCGGGTTAGCAACCAACAGGCTTCCTTGCCACCAGAATACTGGGACATGAAGGATAGGTGCATATTTTAAGTCAGAGGTGGGCAAACTCTTCCTGTAAAGGGCCAAACAGTCTCTGTTCCAAGTATTCAACAACTCTGCTATTGTAGAACAAAAGCAGCCACAGACACTGTATGAATGAATGCACATGGCTGTGTTCCAATAAAACTTTATTTATGGACGCTGAAATGTGAAATTCACGTAACTTTCACAGGTCACAAATATTCTGCTTTTGATTTTTTTTTTTTAAAGATTTTATTTATTTATTTGACAGAGACACACAGAGAGGGGAACACAAGCAGGGGGAGTGGGAGATGGAGAAGCAGGCCTCCCGCTGAGCAGAGAGCCCGATGCGGGGCCCAATCCCAGGACCCCGGGATCATGACCTGAGCCAAAGGCAGACACTCAACGACTGAGCCACCCAGGCACCCCATGCTTTTGACTTTTTTAATTATTAAAAAAAATAAAAACCATTCTTTGTGCATGCACTGTACAAAAGGGCAGTGGGTCTTTCTGACCTATAGGCCATAGTTTGTCAACTCCCTGTTGTAAGCCTCTTTTGAAGTCTCTCTTGCAAGCTCTGGGCAGGTGAGGTCTACAAATCTAGTTGCTGAAGTGTATGAACCTGACTATTAAGTCAGCTTCATGTCTAATATGCCCATCAGGTTTTGAAGAATCCCATGTTTAAATGTGTATGTTCCTGGTGACCAATCCTGGGTTAAGTCCAGGTATCAAGAATCTGAGACGACTGGTTCTAGGGTCTACTTAGGGTTTTAAGATCGCTTGAAACAAGACCAGCTTCCAACAAACCAGCCTCCCTAGATGAAATGCTTCAGGTTTTCTTCCATGATCCTAGAATCAAGACTCTCATGGTCCTAGAATCCTTCAGGAAGATTCTGAAACCACGGATTGAAAGCGGACAAGGTAAAGGTTGTGGCTGGTCCTGTTCTCTGGTGTTTTCTGCACATGGCCTGAAATGCCAATAGACTTTAGAGCCATCTTTGTTTTCATGCTGCAACTGCTCTCCCCATCCCAGAATAGCTCACTTCTCCACAGCCTTCTTTCAACTCTTCAGGATTGGAAGGGGTTGGGGGGGTAGGGGTGGGGGAAGGGCTAGTGATTCCATAAGAGTAAGGTACAAAGGATCTGGAGTGTTTTCGTCCTTTCTTTTCAAGCGTGGAATCTTTAAGAAGGGCTACTGTTGAGAAGGAGGGGGGAAAAAAAAGATTGTGCTCTCTATTCTTGTTTTCCTGAAGCAGAGTCTGGGATAGGAGGTTCACTGTAGGACTGGATTCCTATGGAACTGAGTAACAATTTCTAGATGGTGGGATCTGGACACTGAATAAAAACCCATTTAGTGTGAATTGGATCAAACTTTTGGAAGCTTTTTGGGACCCCAGTTGCAGATCTATAGGTTTACCCCAATAAGCCCTGCCATCAAAGCCTCCAGGAACACACAATGGCTGTTTGTGTGAAGAATGCAGGCTTCTCAGTTTATAAACCCTTCAAAACAATACTTACTGTTTTCTATGGTTGGGTCGTAGGAGTCAACAAATTGGCCTTCAACAAACTGAATCGTCAATGAGGATTTCCCTATAAAAGAGAGCAAAAGCTCAGTATGTATTGGCATATTAAAGTAACAAAAAATTTAATTCTACTATTTTACAAAAAACCCCATTCTAACAAGATGAAGAGACGGAAAGTACTGGGATCACAACACACTCTTTTAATTAACTTCTGGGCAATTTTATTTTTTTATTTTTTTTTAAGATTTTATTTATTTGACACAGAGAGAGAGAGAGAGAGAGAGCACAAGCAGAGGGAGCGGCAGGCAGAGGGGGAGGGAGAAGCAGGCTCCCCGCGGAGCAGGGAGCCCGATGCAGGGCTCGATCCCAGGACCCTGGGATCATGACCTGAGCTGAAGGCAGTCGCTTAACCAACTGAGCCACCCAGGCGCCCCTGGGCAATTTTAAAAAGGAAATAAATTTTATGAATTTGCTCTATACGAGAGGAATTTAAGCAATTAAGCTATTATGAATTAAACACTTTTGTCCCATTAACAAATATTACTGACCAATAAGCATATCACATATTCTGCTAAAGGTAAACAAACTGAAATAAGGTCTAAGTTAAGCTAATTTCCCCTGGTGTCCCTGAAATGTGGATATTAATTTTAATACAGAAATTAGTAAGACAGGATTTATTTCTTTGGGCTCTTTCATATATGGCTGTTAGAAATGTTACCAGGTACAGCTTTTAAAGAGGGGAAACTGAGAATATGTAACAGAAGTCTTTATTTAAAAACTACTTGAAGGGGCGCCTGGGTGGCTCAGTCGTTAAGCGTCTGCCTTCGGCTCAGGTCATGGTCCCAGGGTCCTGGGATCGAGCCCCGCATCGGGCTCCCTGCTCCGCGGGAAGCCTGCTTCTCCCTCTCCCGCTCCCCCTGCTTGTGTTCCCTCTCTCGCTGTGTCTCTCTCTGTCAAATAAAATCTTTAAAAAAACAAAACAAAACATAAAAAACTCCTTGAGGGTAGAAATCCTGTCTTCACCATTCAGTGTCAAAAGGCCTAGTGATGTCTGTCACACAGAAGACAATTAAGAAATGTTCTGGACTTCACAAAATCACTGCTAATAATTGAGCTGTGTGCTAAGAAATCAAGAGCCAGAGCCCTAAGTTCTCACCCCTCTATTCGTTACCTAAAATTTCTACTCAAGGACTTTAGACCAAGGGACTCTATAAAGACAGTGCAAGAATAGTCCAGGAAATGACAGAAGTGGTCCCTCCCAAATTTCACCCCAAACCCTTTCTTCTCTTGTACATTCTCAGAGCACATTTTAAAAAGATGCTATGGTTTTAAAATATTTAATTATCTGAGAGAGTGAGCGCACGCGCGAGCAAGCACAGGGGCTGGGGGGAGGGGCAGAGACAGAGGGAGAATTTCAAGCAGACTCCCTGCTGAGCGTGGAGCCCGATGTGGGGCTCCATCCCACGGCCTTGAGATCACGACCCAAGCCGAAACCAGGAGTCGCCTGTTTAACGGACTGTGCCACCCAGGTATCGCAACATTTTATTTATAAGTAATCTCTACACCCAGCATGGGGCTTGAATCTCCCACCCTGAGATCAAGAGTCGCACGCTCTTCTGACCGAGCCAGCCAGGCGGCCCCTCAGAGCACTATGAATTTTAAACACGTGCTCCACACGCTTGCTGCATCTCACTGAACTTCCATCTCAAAAGATCTTCAGGGAGAGAGGCTGTACCAGGAACCTTCTGCCCCTGGGGTTTAGGTTGTGCTTGCCCTCCCCCAGTCTGTGCAGAGGGCAGCTGACAGGTGGCATGTTTTCCCAACAAAGGCAGGCCCTACATACTTAGAAATCAATGAATTAATAAACCAGTTTAAGAGCGGGAGCTGTGGGGAGACAACTAAAAAACCCCCAAGTAGGCAGGCCTATTCTACTCCTCACAAGCAGTTAAACACACAGCTCAAATGTTTCTGGAATTATTAAAACCTGAAATCATTCTCTACAAAGCAGCCTCCAAGAGCTTTTGACAATTACATGTTACCTCCCTGCTTAAAATCCTCACTGCAATCACAATAAATTCCCAACTCCTAACCAAGGCCCACAACACCAGGCCCTCCCTGCCCAGGCCCTGCTCTGCCTATCACCCTAACCTCTCTCCGCCACCGCCCCTCTCCCCAGACCCGCCCAGGCCCCACTCACATCCCCGTCCCTTTGTTTCAGCCATCTCCGCAGATCTCCGCACATGACGCACTTTGTCATTATTCTGGTCTGGGATCAAACGTCCCTTCACCAGAGAAGCCTCCGCTAAGACCGCCCCATCTATGGTGGCGCCCACTCCCTACCGGTCACAGCGATCACTGCCATCCTGCTTTGTTTCTTTTTAGTGCCTGACGTTATCAGACGTTATCTCCAACTCATTAGCCCACTGAGACCAGCGTGGTGGCGGATGCACTGCAGACACTGTCATTTCCGAACACGTGACTGAAATTAAAACTCACATGCCCTAAGGGCACTCTCATACACTCCAGATACTACACAAGATCTCAATTTTATATACATACGTGACCAGGAAACACAGTTCAACAGGAATTCAGAAACAGTTCTGTCGTATTTGGTAGCCAACCACAGGCCTGCCTGTGCTCTACAGGATGCAGGGGTCATCCAGGAGCCCACACACTGCAAAGGGACCGTGTTCAAAAGAAACCACGTTATCTAAACTAGCTCATAAAGAGCATTTAGCTTAAAATACAGCAAAACTATTTTATGTAATGAAATAGCAAGGAAAAAACTATTAAGTTTAAGGAATAAGAAAATTCTTATTTACATTGAATGCTACGGCTTGAAGCAAAAGAAATTTAATGAGAGAGAAGAAACTTCTTTTGGGGCTTCTGAAGAGTACTTCTAGGCACTCTGGTGGGCTTTTGAAACCCTTCTGTAGGCTACGAGGGGGGGCGGTTCTGGCTTGTAAATGGACACAGGGAAGGAAGAAAGCAGACAGTAATTTTTTCTGAAGGTAAATGGGCAAGAGTTACAAGGGATTAAAAGGATTTTTACACATTTTCCAAAGTAGAAGTGGATTAAAAATAGTGAAAGAAAGGGGTTAAGTACGGTGTACATAAGCCCCCCAAGGGGAGGGCAGGCACACACAGCTGTCAAAGATAGGCCTTACCCCAGGAGTGAAGGGACGGGACAAGAACCTCAGGAGTTATCACAGGAAACTGAAGAAAGTTACATTAAATAAGATCGCATGAGATTAAGTGCAACAATGGAGTTTCAGATAAACAAGGGGACCACGTTTTAAAAATATAATTATTGGTACCTATCCAAAGAGTTCCTTGTTTGCATCATGAAGGGCAGAAAATATTTGGCAGGCTCAATTAACATTTGACTTGAAAAACGCGAAGAATCATTCCAGCACAAGCAGACAGTGTAGTCCAACCCAAATCAGGATGCAGGGTGACGGCAAATTCTCGTCTTCACGAGTAACTGGGACACCTGAATTTAAAACCCTAGTCTGTAGGGAGCAAACTGCCTTTCTCAATCAGCTTGATCCTGGGAGAAGGGGACTATCCATTAGCAGAGGCAGGACTGTAGAAAAGCCTGAGCCTCCCCTGGGTCTCTCCTCCCTGGTCCTCTCCCCTAAGGGGAGATCATTAATTATTTATATTAAGAAAGGACAGGAAGACTACATTTGCTGACATGACACAGCGGGTTTTTTGCTGTTTCCATTAAAAAGCAGAATTATTAAACAACTAGTGTTGAAATTTTCATATTAATCTTAGTAAACAAATCCCACTGCTCATAATGTTCCCAGTCCTGGTTCCAGCAGTTTCTGGCTTCCAGGGACATCGTTGTCCTCTATAGCAGCAGCTTGGCTCTTAGGTCACGCTTCTGTGCAGTTCGCTTGCAGCTACGAGAGGCACGGTTGATGTACAAATGATGTTCTTTACCTCATCACCTTTAACATTTTCCCCTCGTTATAATGTCATACATTTACTTTGGCCTCTGCATTCATCAAACTCAGATTCTGAAACACTATAGTTATTTCCTGAAGATGTTTCATGCTCTCTCTCAGTAGGCTCATAAATTTGTACAACCTGAGGAGGACCTCAAATTCCAGATCAACTCTCTGGAGAAATCTTGAATGAAAACAATCCAGGAGTGATCTGAAATAAACTGAAAGGCAGCGTGTACCCAGATGTGTGTTATCAATACACAGAGAGGCACGGATTACTCCTTTTATGACAATAACATCGTACTAAAAGGTGTGAAAACAATATATCCCAACAGGCCACAACTATCTTCGAAATAGTCTTCTGCCAGACTAAAGGCCACCTTAACTTAAAAAAAAAAATCCTACAGATCATTTTTAGTAAGTTTCTTCTAAACTTCTACCAGGTAAACACAGCATTTATGTATTTCTTGCCAAGGATAATACGGCCAGTAAGTTTGTTCACCTGGTATTTTCATTACAGAAGACATACCTGCAAGGTTGTTGACCAAATTTCTCACACTTGTGATTACTGCAAAATAGGCATTGTATATAAAACACTTTAAGAGCTTTCAGATTAATTCTGAACTAGTTTTCATGATTATTCTCCTAAAAAACCCCACTACTCTTACATATTATGTCCATCTCACACCCCCAACCAGCATACTATGGAACAGCTTACACGTTACGTGTTCATTGGGACCTAATGGGAAGGAATAGGTTTCAATCTATCAACTAGTCTGTCAAGTCATTTGGCACAAGGGTCCAATGGGAACAATGTAATGTATCTGGGACACAATCCATTCCGAGGACTGCTTTCCTTTACACCTCAAATTCTCAACATCACCTTATGGGACCCCGCTGTCCACATACATAAGCTAATAGTTTAGCTTCAAAGCTTCACTGGTATTGCCACTGATAATTATCTTCACGCCACCTTGTGCGCACACGAAACACTGGCTGGTCACCCCTCCCACACGACTCCACCTCCAACACCTGCAACCTCCCTCTTACCAACCACAAGCAGGACGGCGCAGTCTCCCAGCGCCCTTACTTTCTGACTCTATCGAGGACATCTCTGGAAGCAATGTTTTCAAACCAGGGGCTGTAACCCACCAGGTCATGAAATTAATATACTGAGCTATGATCAGCACTGTTTTTATTTTTTAAATAAAGATTTTATTTATTTGAGAGAGCGAGCGAGCACAGAGGGAGAAGCAGACTCCTTGCTGAGCAGGGAGCCCGATGCGATGCAGGGCTTGATCCCAGGGCTCTGAGATCATGACCTGAGCCGAAGGCAGATGCTTAACTGACTGAGCCACCCAGGCGCCCCATCATCAGCACTGTTTTTAAAGAAAGAGAACACCAGAGTGGACTGCAAAGAATAAAGTTATTAAAATTCTTCTTTCAGTTATCAAACATTCATGACTGGGTCACAATGTAAAATGGGTTTCTCACTGCACGCTGCAGTCACAAAGGTCAGAAATATACTACTCTAAATGATACTATCCTGAATCTCCAATCTCCACCACGTTTCACTTCTTTGCCTATCACTTTAAGCCCCAAGATAAATCACTGTCCACTACTATCTTGTCTACCCTCCAATTTCCTTTCTCTGGGCTCCTTGAAAAACCCTCTGATGTTAATCTAATCATTTGCCTTTTGGTGAGCCTGTTGAGCTCAGCTGCAGAAAAATTCTGCAATCAGATTGGTTAACAACTATTCTCAATCTATGGTCTTTCCGCCTTCCCCCTGGCTGTCCCAAGGCCTTAGGAATCCTCCCTGGAGCCCCCTTTCCTCCTGCAGTATAGTAGTGGAAATGTGGTCCCAGAAGCATCCCAGGGTAACCTATTACAAATGCAAATTAGTGAGCCCCAACCTAACCTCCCGAGAGTATTAACAAGCTCCACTCCCATTCAGCTGCACACTAAAGCTGAAGAAAGCACTGTCCTCAGGAAACCAATTCAAACTTAACTGATCACCCTAAGTCACACCTTGAGTTCAGACTTCTGAGCCCACAGCTGTGAGATGATAAAGGTCTGTTGTTCCAGCCCCCTAACCTGCCATTTGGGTTGCTCTCTTGCAGCTGCCCCGGGAAATGAATACACTTCTCTTGCCTTTTGATTTTGAACAACTTTAATATGAAAGAATTCACATACTATATAATTTAACCACTTAAAGAGCATAATTAAGTTTTTAGCATATTGACAGGGCTGTGCCATCATCACCACAACCAATTTTAGAACATTTTCATGACTCCAAAAAGGAACCCCATACCTGTCAGCTGTCACTTCCATTCCCCTGGGTGCTCCCCAGCCCCCCCACAACCACTGAGCTACTTTCTGTGTCTGTTATGCAAAATAACTCAAAAGGAACCCAATAAAAGAGGCAAAAGACTTGAACAGACACTTCACAAAAGATCTTTGAATTACCAACAGGTAAATGAAAAGACGCTCAACCTCCCCAGTCACTGGGACAATTCAAATAAAACCACAACCTACAGCATTAGTTAAAGTTAAAAAGTTCGAGGATACTGAGCATCAGCGAGGATGGAACTCTCATTTGTTGCTGGTGGAAGTGTAAAATGGTACAAATGTACTGGGAAACAGTTTGGTATTCCAACAAAATTATACACTTAACATATATGTAGCCTGTGCAACCCCATTCCTAGGTATTTACCAAAGAAAAATAACCGCACGTCCACAAAGACGTAAGAAATACTTCTCACAGCTTTATTCTTAGTAGTTAAATACTGGAAACAATCAACAGGTGATGGGAGAAACAGATCATGGCATAGCCATATGATAGAATACTCCTCAGCGATAAAAAGAAACTACTTACAAATGTGACAACCGGATGAATCTCAAAAACATCACGCTTTCTGAAAGCAGCCAGACAAAAAGAGTATTTACTGTATGATTCCATTTATATGAAAACTGTAGAACAAGAAAATCTAATCCCTGGTGATAGATAGCACATCCATGCTTGCCTGCGAGTGGAGTGGGGGTGGGGTATAAGGGAACGTTTTGGGATGACAGAAATGTTTTGTATTTTGGAGTAATGGTTGCACAGGTGAATAAATCTATCAAAACTCATGTAACTTTACACTTAAAATGCATACTTTATTATATGTAAATAATACATCAATAAAAGTTGATTAAAAAAAGTATATTAAAAAAAGGAAGACATTTACTAGTTTAGCTACGTCACTGCGGGCAGTTTTCCTGAGTCTTTCTCCTTGTTTGTAAACTGGAGGTAATAACAGGACCTACCTTATAGATTGCTGTCAGGTTTAAATGAAAATACGCGGGGAGTAGCTGGTACGTAGTAAGTCCTCACTAAATGTCCCCATTAGTAGCAATACTATTAACTGCTCTTAAGACTAAACAGCTTTGGAGAAAAATGCATTCAATAATTACTCCTAATAAATTAATCTGTAATCTAAGAAAATGACAGATACTAACAACTATTTCAGCTAAGGCCTCAAAATAACATGACAGGGGTGCCTGGCTGGCTCAATTGGTGGAGCATGTGACTCTTGATCTTGGATCGTGAGTTCGAGCCCCACTTTGGGTGTAGCGATTACTTAAAAAAAAAAACACGATAAAGAAATCGGTATTTTTATAAGTATAAAAATACACCCCCCCAGCAGTAAATGACCAACTGCTCGGTCATCCACTGCTGCGTAACAAACAAACAAACAAAACTCAGTGGCTAATACCAACAGCTACATCATCTCTTCTCGAATTCTACAACCAAAGCTGGGCTCAGCTGGGCCCTCTGCTCGTCTGGCAGTCACTCCCTGGTGGGGGGGGAGGGCGGGTGGCTAGCCTAAGCTGGGCCAGCTGGGCCTTCCACCTTCCACACATCCTCCTCGCCTAGCATGCCCACATGTTACTAACAGTTCCAGAGAACACAAAAGCAGCAGTTGCTGATTTCTTAAGGAGTAAAGTCTGGCACCAGCCCATCATTATATCTGCAGCATTCTGCTAATTCAAGAGTGTCACAGGGAAAGGGCATGAATACCAGGAAGGTGTTTCTCTGGGAACCACCAATAGAAGGGACATCAATAAAACAACCCAGTTTGCAAACAGCAGAAAGACTGCAGAATCACCTGGGGTTATAAATGGACTGCAACCTGAACATATCATTATTAAAAGGGCTAGAATAACAATGAACTGTATAAAGGTTCAACAATGTTCTTCAGATGATACACAATGCCAAGTAGACGCTTACTAAAATACCGCACCCACTTTAGTAAATGTGTGGTTCTGTCAATGGCAGGTTGTTGCTTTTTTGAGGGGGTGGGGTGATACATACACACACACACACACACACATATACATATATCAGGGTCACCAAGGAAGCCTTTTGAAAAAATACACTTACCTCACCATTCTAATTTAAAAAGGCGGTGCGTAAAGAGTCCTTGTGTGTTCTGTGTTTGCCGTTATTCTAACATACATACCCACCCCTACAACATCTCCATCAGAGTCAGATGAAGGCACGTGATGCAGATAATCCAAAATTTAATTGTTCACTAGAACCTACAAGCCAGACACTGTTTTAAGAGTTTGTAAAACATTTTCGTATGAATTATCTCATTTGTTCCTGAGTTAACCAGGGATGACATCATCTCATTCTTTCTCACACCCCCTTCCTGATTTTTTCAAATAGATGCTAGGTGAGAGAAAAAAAAATGGAAGGTGCAATTATTATTACAACAAAGACAAGACAGAATGACCAAGCAAAATTGGTTCATAAAATTATTACTCATTCAAATACTTCCAGGGTGCTTACTATTGCCAAGCATGATGCTACCAGATGTATGCCACTGAGAACACAATAAATAAGTTTATATTAAAACATAAAGATTTGGGGCGCCTGGGTGGCTCAGTTGGTTAAGCGACTGCCTTCGGCTCAGGTCATGATCCTGGAGTCCCTGGATCCTGGAGTCCCTGGATCGAGTCCCGCATCGGGCTCCCTGCTCGGCAGGGAGTCTGCTTCTCCCTCTGACCTTCCTCCTTCTCATGCTCTCTGTATCTCATTCTCTCTGTCTCAAATAAATAAATAAAATCTTTAAAAAAAAAATAAAACATAAAGATTTGATGGGCGCCTGGGTGGCTCAGTTGGTTAAGCGACTGCCTTCAGCTCAGGTCATGATCCTGGAGTCCCGGGATCGAGTCCCGCATCGGGCTCCCTGCTCGGCGGGGAGTCTGCTTCTCCCTCTGACCTTCCTCCCTCTCATGTGCGCTCTCTCTCTCTCTCTCACTCTCTCAAATAAATGAATAAATAAAATCTTTAAAACATAAAGATTTGAGCTACATAAATGAAGAATGTTATTAACTGTCAGGGTTACTAAACTAAAAGAAAAACAAAATTCTGCCAAGAAAGGCTATGGAACCATCTCCCTGAAGAGTTTTGAAACAGGAGATCCATTTCCGTGGGATGATTCAGAGATACAGCTGAGCTGGAAGGCAGGGACAGACCTGATAAACTGCAGGAAATTCAATGTTTGGCAACAATGAAGAAAGACTTTTGCTACATATGTGGCCAAAACTGGGGAGAAAGCTGGGGTTCAGGGTGGAAAAGAGCTAGGGAAAAGCAAACGAGATAGATCCTCAAATTATAACACAATCTTTAATATATTAAAGAACATGAAGTTTAAGACTCATCAAGAGTAGTAACAAAAAATTAGGAAAATGAAATGGGACATCAGCACGAATGGTTATTTATAAAAATTATTTCTTCAGAAGTTCTTTAAGAGTCTACAATGATCCATTTATGACCACCAATTCATTCATTCCTATTCCTGTGCTGTCCCACAGTGGGGAGTCAGTGGGCAGTGAACACTTGAAACATGGTTGGTCCTGAGATGTGTCATACACAGTGTAAAACATATATAAGATTTTGAAAGCTTAGCATAAAAAAAGGTAACAATATAAAAAATACTCAATATATATTGAAATAGTATTTTGGACATATTGGGCTAAATTAAAGCTATACTTAAATTATTCCAACTATTTCTTACTTGCTTAATGTGGTTACTGGAAAATTTTAAATTCCCTATGTGGCTTGCATTCTGTTTCTGTTGGACAATGCTGTTCTACACCATGGTTTAAAGGTACAGGAACATCCTACTTGTATGAACTTAGCTGCCTACCAAAAAGACTTCCACAGAAGTTTAAAAAATAGAAGCTATGTCCATTTTGTGTATAGTCCAATTTTTTAGGATAACAGAAACATGGTTGGATTAGGAAAACAATTTCTTTTATAAAAACACATTTCAGGGGCGCCTGGGTGGCTCAGATGGTTGGGCGTCTGCCTTCGGCTCAGGTCATGGTCTCAGGGTCCTGGGATCGAGTCCCGCATCGGGCTTCTCCCTCTGCCTCTCTCTCTCTCTGTCTCTAATGAATAAATAAATAAAATCTTTAAAAAAACAAAACAAAACAAAACACATTTCATACATTTTGGTAGCAGTTATGTAGAATCAAAAAGTCTAGGGGCACCTGGGTGGCTCAGTCAGTTAGGAGTCCGACTCCTGATCTCAGCTCAGGTCTTGGTCTCAGGGTCATGAGTTCAAGCCTCACACTGGGCGTGGAGCCTACTTAAAAAACTAACAAACAAAAAAAGAAAAAGTCTAGAGATGAAGCCCAACTCCCCATCTCCCACCTGCCTGGTGGATGAACAGTGTGGGTGTGTGGGGCCAAGCGGGTCTTGCAACCTCTGGTGTCCAAGGCAGCAGGGAAACAACGCCGCAGCAGGAAGGTGTTTGGGCACAGCCTCGGGTCACATGACGACCCAGGAGCAGCATACCCTCAGAGTCCATGATGCAGGCACAGCCACCTATCTCTAGGACCGTGGGAACTGTGTGGGTCCCTGCTAGGGCCTCTATACCCAGAAAGCAAGGTGAGTGCGTCTATCTGGCAGGTACATAAATGAATGTGGTCCACCCCCAAATCCTGGTCCACCCTTTCTCCCTTTAGCCAGTGGCACCATTGTTCATTCAGGCCCTCGTGCGAACCACCTGAAGGTTATCCTTAACATCCCCACACCACAGCCTTGGCGATTCCCCCGTCGTCACTTCTCAACTCTGTCTCATCATCCTGCCTGTACTGCACCAGTCCCTGACACCTTGGCCGGTGAACTTCAGTACATGGCTGGCCCTGGCACTTCTGATCCCTCACTGCCCCATCCACCTCAGAGAGCTTGGGAGGGGAGGGATCTGAGGATACAGGAGGATCAGCAAACTACAGACCAGGGGCCAAATGTGGCCCACAGTCTTTTTCTGTACAGCCTAGGAACTCCAAGTGGTTTTTACATTTTCAACTGGTTGAAAAAAAAAAATCAGTAATATTTCACAATGTGAAAATTAGATGAAATTCAAATGTCAAGTGTCTGTAAGTAAGGTTTCACTGGCACACAGCTACATTCATTGACGTACTATCTACAGCCTCTTGCTGGCTACAAAAGGCAGGAGCACAGCTGACTCCAACACGATGGGTTTGAACTGCACAGGTCCACTGATGTGCAGATTTTTCCCAATAAATAACACTACAGTACTATACGTGTATTTTCTCTTCCTTATGATTTTCTCAGTAACATTTTTTCTCTAGCTTACTTTACTGCAACAATACAATATCTAATACATATATATATACACAATATGTTTATAGAAAAAGTCTGTCAATCCTGGCGCAGATGATCATCTTATCTGTTGCTTAAAATCCGTCAGTGACTTTCCTCTCTTTCTAGGGAAAAGACTAAAACTTCCACAACAAGGCCTCCAAGGCTGTTCTTGATAGACAGTCAGCACACAGATAAACCCCTCCTTGCCCACTCCCATCTTACTCTTCTCTGCCTCGTTCACCATTCCCAGGCCCAGCCACACTGTGCCAAGCTCCACTCATCCTTTGGGAGCTTTGCGTATGCCGCTCCTTTTGACTGGAAGGTTCTGCCCTTCTTCCCCTACCCCAGTCACCCCCACCCTCTGCCTGGCTAACTCCAGTTTTAATGACAGTTCTTTAGGGACCGTTCTCTACCCTCACCCATGGTTACAGGAGCTCTCCCCTCGATGATTTCTCTCAGAGCATTTATCCCAACTGTCTTTAAATAATCATCTGTATAGTGGCCCAATGAGAGTGCTGGCTTTGAACTATGGCTTAAATTCAGATCCTGGCTCAGCTACTTAATAAATGTTTGACCTTGGGTAAATCATTTAACCTTGTTGTTGCTCAGTTTCCTCATTTGCAAAACAGGCATCATCATCATCATCATCATCATCATCATCATCATAATACCTACCTCACAGAGTTTAAGGGCACCCCATACCACTGATGCTTTAAAAACCACCACATTATTAGTAGCAGTACAGTCTCCCGTGACTCCCTCACTAGATGAAGCTCCCTGAGGGCAGGGATCAGGACTGTCTTTGCTTCTGTGACTAAGTATACAGTGTCTGGCTGATTCGAACATTTAATGAACACCTATCTAAATAACATGACACCTAATCCACACAGTGTCCTCTTCAACCCATCATTTTAGCAACTCAATCTTCTGGGGGACTGAAGTCCTTTGGATAGTTGACAGAAGCCAACTCTTTACCCAGAAAATAGGCCCATGATTTCAGGGAAAGCTCATGACCTCCAAGAACCACTCCTCTAAGTTGGCAATGCTCCTCAACACGTGACACCCAGCACTGAAGAGACTGCTCTACTTGTGGTTCAGAAGGAGTGTTGGTTAACTAAAATGCCCAGAAAATTAACCCAGGTCCTCAACCTGTATGCACTCAGGAGACCTTTTCTGAAACATAAGCATAAGACTTTACATTTCTTTCTTTTTTTTAAAGATTTATTTGAGAGAGTACGCACACATGAGCTGGGGGAAGGGGAGGGGGAGAGGGAGCGAGAGGGAGAGGGAGGGAGGGAGAGAGAAAGGAGAGAGAATCCTGAAGCAGACTCCATGCTGAGCACAGAGCCGGATGTGGGGCTTGATCCTCGGACCCCGAGATTATGACCTGAGCTGAATCCTACAGTTGGCCGCTCAACCAACTTCACCACTCAGGTGCCCCAAGACTTTACATTTCTGGTCGTCCTTTCCTCCAGTAGCCATGTCAGTAATGTTCTGGTTCTCCGTTCACAGAGCTCTGCCGTCTCCAGAGTCAGGCATTCCAGCCCCCTGGTGTACTCAAGGCCACACGAGCCTGGTCAGAGATTCACCCTACCACATAGAGTTCTTTTCTAGAATGTGGACTGGAGATTCTAGTGTTTTCCCACTTCCCTGCCGCCACAGAGCATCAACAGTTTACCTTGGTGCGTCTGGTTTGCCATGGTCATCTTGAGCCCTCCTTCCCCTTGATGTTAGCCACCATGGTTGAATTTTGCCACTTACATTTTTTACTCAGGCACCTATACAAGAAATGAACAAGAATAAAAAGAACCAGGGTGCTTGGGTGGCTCAGTCGGTTAATCGTCTGCCTTCGGCTCAGGTCATGACCACAGCGTCCTGGGACTGAGCCCCATGTCTCAGCTCCCTGCTCAGCGGGGAGCCTGATTCTCCCTCCCCATTCTTTCGCTCTTGCGCACACGTGTGCTCTCTCTCTCCCCACCTCAAATAAATAAATAAAATCTTTAAAAAAGAAAAAAGAAGAACCTATATTTTAAAATATTCTCTTTAAAATAAATTCTAAATGTAACTGGATGCATTTATATCTAATACAAGTCTTAAGAAAAGCATTTTTGTTTCATCAAACTATATTAACTGTAAGAGCCGGTATTTTCATCTCCACGTGCACAAATTATTTACTGTGACGCTGTAGAGTTAACATTCAACTTCTGATCTTGCAAGAAGCAGGATCTTGTTAAAACACCAGTTTCTGTTTCAAAAGTCCCTGAGGAGTCTTTCTGCAAGCAAGCAAGCACAACAAAAAGAAAAACGAGGGAGGGGGGACGGGGAGCTAAGGGGGACATCAACCAACCGAGGACATGAGGGAGTTCATTTTATTAGGGTCCTCAAACTGCCCTGCTTTCACTTGCCCACAGAGCGCCAGACTTCTGCTTCTAGCGCTTCTGTTCTCAATTAATCTCAATTTAGACTTCAAATTCCAATGTCTTATATGGAACCCTTTTTTTAATCAGAGGCCCAATATACATTTAACAATATTAAAATACTAAAAACAGTATTCCAGGGCCTCTGTGTTTGAGATATAAAATTGTATTTCCAAATCAAGCAAGCAATTCATGATAAAGGTCCCCACCAGTTTGCACTGTGACAGGTATGAGGTTAAGACAGACTGAGGACTGTATTACTTAAGGCTTACTCTGGTACTTCATGATAAACAGTTCTAGAACTAAGAATAAAGGTTCTCCCAAGGGTGATCACTCAAGACCTGATAATGGTTTAACTTGCACAATCATGTCCAACTGCAGTTCTGACTTATTCAAATAAATAAAAGTACAATCCACTCATGGACAATATTGAAGTTGTTAACTCCTTATTTTAAACCTCCAAGTAAGAGAAGTGTTGGGTATTACTGACTTCATAATCACAGGTAGAGATGGCCATTTCTGATTTTGTGATAATGTTGCTGTTGGTAGTTCAGTACCCCCCTGCACCCCAGTTCTCCTGCTCGTACTGGAAAACCGTGTTATTAGCACATAGGTCCTGATATGTTGCCATCCATGTCTATTTTTATTAATCTCTGGGAGCCTCACCATTACCAGATCAAAAAACGACACTCACTCCAAACTGCACCACAATCAGAGGCCACTTCAACTGCCTTTCGGAACCCTAAGTCTCCCCATACTCTAGTAACCCACTGCTTACTACTCAGAAGGAATGGTCTCTTGAACCTCCTGCAAGGCCCTGCCTCATCCATGGCCCCTGACCACCTCCAACTAACTTCATTTCCTACTCTCACCACATTCTCTGCTAGTCACCCTGCCTCCTTCAGCTCCCAAGCACGTTAAGTTCTTTCCTGCCCCACCATCCCTCTCTCCTGCCAGGCGACAGGGCCTCTTCGGAAGGCTCCTCTGACACTGTGGTGACCCTGCCCCTTGAGTAGCACCCACGATGCAACCCCTCTTGATCCAGTTCTGCGCAACTGCAAGGAGCAGTCTGGCAAGGTTCTGCACACCAACGGTTCAAGGAGTCGGAGTGCAGCCAGAGACACTCTGGGGGGTCCCGGGAGCCCTATTCAGGGGGCTTATGAGGTCCAAACTGTTTCCATCACCATACCAAGATAGTATTTGCCTCTTCCGCCATGTCCATATTTGCACTAATGGTGCAAAAGCAATGCGGCACTGCTGGCGTGGGACCCCTCAGCTCGACTCAAGACCGTGATCACACACCGTAGTGGAAAGCACGGCAGTCTTCACAGCCATGCTGCCGCCATTACAAAAGCAAACTATTTCCACTTAACAGTGTCCTTGAGGGAGCGGTAAAAACGATTAATTTTATCCTGACCCTTAAGTGTGCCTTTTTAATACTGTGTGACCAAATGGGATGTATACACCAAGCGCTCCCGGATACTGAAGTGTGACGGCTGCCTTGAAGAAAAGCACGTGCACCGCTGTTTGGGAAGTGATCTGAAATTAGCCACTTTTATCACAAAACAGCATTTTTACTTGCAGGAATGACCAACAAGCGATCATTATTTCAAACAGTTTGTATTCGGCAGGCAGCTTCTTGAAATGAAAGAAATGAGACTGTCACTTCAAGTAAGACTGGGAGCACTTTGCCAAGGATCCAATTCAAACCCTCAGGAGGAAATGCGAATTTTGGAGAACTTGCATCACTCATGGTGAGCTTCAAGCTTTCTAATAGTTACATTTTTTTGTAACGTAAATAAAATGACTGATGGTGATACTAAAAAATGTGAATACAAAGTTTGTATGTTGGAGCGCCTGTGTGGCTCAGTCGGTGAAGCATCCGACTCTTGGTTTCGGCTCAGGTTATGATCTTGGGGTGGTGGGAGTGAGCCCCCTGTCGGGTCAGGCTCTGCTCCATGGGGAGTCTGCTTGAGAGTCTCTCTCTTCCACTGCCCCTCCACTGCTGACTCACACGTGCACTCTCTCTCTCAAATAAATAAAATCTTAAAAAAAAAAGTTTGTATGTTGAAATGTATCAAAATGTGGAAGGATTTGCATAACAGTGAGCCATTCTTTTCAAAATAACCAAGATATGACGTTACCAAATCAGTCATGGGTAGAAGATCCATTCAAAGTGCAAAATAAAGCAACGAAATTCAGTGTAACAGCGTAGAAAAAATTGCTCCACATGACTTCAGGTTGTGTATACAACAACCAACCACCTATGGAGTTGAAACTACCACCAACACCAATGGCGTTCTGGTGAGTAGCACAGAACAGAAACAATTATCTGAGAAAGGTATTAAAATATTCCTGGGGTGCCTGGGTAGCTCAGTCGGTTAAGCATCCGACTTCCCTCAGGTGGTGATCTCGGGGTCCTGGGATTGAGCCCCATGTCGGGCTCCATGCTCAGTGGGGAGTCTGCTTCTCCCTCTCCCTTTGGCCCCCCCCTCCTCGCTCGTGCGCTCTAATAAATAAAATCTTTAAAAAAAAATACTCCTCTCTTTCCCAACTAGGTATCTATACAAGGCTGGATTTCCTTCACATACTGCAATAAAATAACATATTGCAATGGAATGAATTTAGAAGCAGATATGAGAATTCAGCGGGTTTCAAAATCAGACATTTAAAGATAATTGCAAAATTATAAAACATCCTGTCAAAATCCTAGTGGATTTTTTTTTTTCCCAGAAATTGACAATCTAGACCTAAGATTCATATGGAAATGCAAGGGATTCATAATAGCCCAAACAATCCTGAAAAAGACTAAAGTATAAAGACGGACACTTCCTATTTTGAAGTTTACTACAAAACTATAGCAATCAAGATAATATGATACTGGCGTAAGGACAGACATATAGGTCAAAGGAATAGAATCCAGAAATAAACTCTAACATGTATGGTCACTTGGTTTTTGACAAGGATGTCAAGATAATTCAGTAAGAATTGTCTTTAATAAAAGGTGCTGGGACAGCTTGATATCCACATGCAAAAGAATAAAGTTGTACCCCTATCTCCTACCATATACAAAAATTAACTCTGAGTAGATCGTGGATCAAATATGTCCAAGTTAAAATGATAAAACACTTAGAAGAAAACATAGTAGTAAATCTCCATGGCCTTGGGTCAGGCAATGGTTACTCAGACATGACAACAAAAGCACAAGTCACCAAAGAAAAAATAAACTGGGCTTTGTAAAAATCAAAAACTTTTGCTTCAAAGGGCATCGTCAAGAAAGTGAAAAGACAACCCCACAGAATGGAAGAAATCATGTGCAAGTCTCATGTGATACCACTTCACACCCATAAGCATGGCTAAAATAAAAAAGACAATTACAAGTGTTGATGAGGATGTAAAGAAATTGAAACCAATGTTCAACTGTCGGTGGGAATGTAAAATGGCACAGCTGCTGTAGAAACCAGTTTTAGCAGTTCCTCAAAATGTTACACACAGGGGCGCCTGGGTGGCTCGGTCACCCAGTTAAGTGTCTGACTTTGGCTTGGGTTATGATCTCGGGGTCCTGGGATCGGGCTCCACATTGGGCTCCCTGCTCAGCAGGGAGTCTGCTTGTCCCTCTCCCTCTCCTGCTGCCCCTTCCCCTGCTGTACTCTCTCGGTCTCTCTCTCAAATGAATAAAACCTTTATATATATAAAAAAAATGTTACACATAGAGTCACCATATGACCCAGCAATTCCACTCTTAGGAATATACCCAAGAGAAATGAAAACATATGTCTATACAAAAATTTTATAGGAATAGCCATAACAGCATTATTCATAATAGCCAAAATGTAGAAACAATCACATGTCCATCAATTGACAAATGTATAAATAAAATGTGGCATTTTCAAATAACAGAAAATTACTTGGTGACAAAAGGGAATTACTGGTATATGCTACAAAATGGATGAACCTTGAAAATACTCATGTTAAATGAAAGTGGCTCACCACAAAAGACCATGTACATGTGATTCCATTTATATGAAATGTCCAGAATAGGTAAATTCATAGAAACAGAAAGCAGGTTAATGGATGCCAGGGGCAGGGGTGAGTGGGGGAATGTGTCCATAGGTATAGAGTTTCTTTTTGGGGTGATGAAGGTTATGGACAGATACAACCCACATGGACATCAAAATAGCATTCGGCACTGAAATATCATAATCACAAATGCAAGCTCTGACTATCCTCTTGTACAGAACAAATGATCACCACCAAAAAAAAGTTAATTTCAAGCTTCAACACAAGGTGGCCACTATAGAACTACCCTACCCACAGGTGCACAACCAAAATGTTACTGAGTGCCTGAACAGAACTTCACATGTTAATTGACTTCATATATGGCAAAGAACGTTTTACCTTTAGCGTTTTCAATGAAATGTGTCAGGAAAGGATAGAGTAATTAAAAAAGACAGTAAATCAGAATACAACTGGATTGTATTTTATTGGGAACAAATTTAATGACATTTTCCCTATGAAGTATCCAACTAAAAGGTGCATCTTCTTTACTACCTAAAACATTTTGGCAAGGTAATAATTTGAGTTACTTCTGAATTCTTTTACCAAACCACAGAGCTGTTTCATTTTCTCTTTAATGATCTTTCACATTCCTGTGATCCTCTCCCCCTTTTGTTAACCTCAGAGACTTTTATAGGACAAAAAATTTTTTGATTACAGTCTGATGGTAAACTGGATTATTAAAGCTCTCTGCAGAAGATTCCAGCGAAGGATGTACCAGATTTTATTTAAGGATCATTACCAGACACTACATTTTTAACTTAAGTTTAGTTACCTCCTATCATAGGACTCCTTGTTTGTGTTAGAAACAATGGATGTAAGGGAGCTCAAACATTTGCCACCACTAAACAATTAATACAAAGCACTCCCAGAAAGCCAGACTGCGTTATAGGTGACGTGTCCTTAAAAGCTTAACATTGTAAATAACAGGAAAAGTACTTCAGGAAAAAGGGTTGTATAAATTACCTGAGAACTATACATTCCTCAGTGGTAGTTTTATCAATGTTAAAAAAAAAAAACAAAAAACAAACGCAAAATTTGAAAGCCAAGTAAAACAATCATAGAATTTAGTAGTTTTATCTGAAGGCAAACTTTTAAAGTTTGTGACATGACAAAGTCACAGTGACAAGTACCCTACTTGTCAAACTGGCATAATCAAGAGAACATTCTAAGAAAGGTGTGGTTTCTAGCTGAACCTTTTTCAAAAAGATTTTACTTTTAAGTAATCTCTACACCCAACATGGGCCTGGAACTCACAACCTTGAGATCAAGAGTCGCACTCCGCTGGGTCAGCCAGGCGCCCCCTTTTCTACCACTCTTTACCTTTAGTCAATATGACACAACAGCTCAGCATCGCAAAATAACACAACCTAGAAACACGTGTACTCAAACTTCTCTAGTACAGCATCACATGTGAGCAAGTATTGTCCGTAACCTCTATTAAGTCTGAATACTGAATAATTCTCTGAAGAGTGGCTAGTACATAGCATCAGGGAAATACTTCCTTTTTTGATGCTGGCAAAACAAAAGACCCACAAACCACAAAGTGTCTTGGTTCCTAACAAAGGTAAACAACTTTAAAATCAAAGGCAAAGGTTGAGAATAATCTAACCTCTCCAAAATACCTTTTAGTTTCATCATCACTACACTTGAAGTAGGATACGGTAATATGACATATGGAAGGCACAGAAAATGGGGACCAGAACTTAGTCTGTATCCCACCGGAGGTTAGTTGAGCACAGTATTTCAAAAGCAGTTTAAAATAAATGTTTGTGAACAGAAGGTCAAGGGGTGACCTGTCACATTTGGGTTTTGAGGGGGATGATTAGATGGAAGACAAAACAGAACGGATCTCAACTGGATATAAGGAACTTGAGCAAAATGGCAATAAAACACTAGACTTGCTTATTACTGAAAACTAGAATCACCATCTGGAGAATTTCAAGGAGTAAGTCAGCATCTATCTTTAGGACATTCCCTCAAGTTGAAAACAGGTAGCCCAGGTAGATGTCACCTGTAAATTACTCAGAGATTGCTATCCTCAACTAGTGGGCACTATGTATCTATGTATCTGATCAGAACTCACTCAAGAGACAGGATATGTCCTCTTCCCACTCTTCAAAATGCCAAGGAAATAAAGAGAACAGAGAAGCAAGGGCTGGGTGATTCAGGCTGCCAATAAAGGTTCGATTCTACACGGCCATTTGGGGAGTGGACCGCTAGTGATTTTTAAAAGCCTCCATGTGATGCACGGTTACTTTAGAGCTGCAGCTGCTAAGGCCCCCTCAGCCAGTCTTCCCCCACATACAGACCCACGGTTTCGCACTGCATCATACAAGAGTTATCCCTCTGACTCTCGGCACCCCCTATGTCTACACGAGCATCTCTCAGCCTTTGATTTCCCCCCATTCTTATGACCCCCCCCCCCCCCGGCACTTTGACGAGAGAGATGATAAAAGGATGAGTAAGCATGCTGTAGCTGATCTTGGTCAAAGAGCACAGACCCTGGCACCGGCGGTGGAAAATGGGAGTGAGGAAGCAGAACAGAAAGCGGAGTCGGGGAGTTCATCCAGTGGGTAGCAGGCAGTTACAAGCTTTCCTACGGCAGTTATTGTTGCCTCCTCCTGCAATCACCGTAGACTCCAAACCTTCGCTTTCACCGCCCCCCCCCCCCCGATCAAGTGCACATTTTCCTTAGACAGTTACTTCTTAAAACAACACTAAAAGAGAAACGTGATTTCTCCAGGCTTCCGGTTGTCAAAGACAATAAAGCCTCGCCCTGGAGCATGGTGAAGTTCAACGGCTGTTTTCTCACTCGTCTTCCGGCACCCAGTCCACCCCCGACCCCACCACAGACCACCCCCGTTGGGCAAAAAGGCGACTGCCACGAACAGTTTCAAATATATGTCAACCTTTGGGGGGATGGGGGGGAACCCCAGCAAACTTCTGAATTACTTCAACAGCCCGGTTGCAAGTACCTGGCCTTATTTTTTCCCGGAGAAAAATAGGACACCGAGAAATCAGAAATCTCGTTTTCTCTGCCTTCCTACTTCGGTCGCCGGCCACATCTAGGGGGCTTTTCCGAAGAGGGCTCTTTCGGGTCTCTTCGGCAGGAAACTTGCCCTCAGTAGCCAAACGTCCTTTAGGTCCCTAAAACGCTGAACTTCGCCACGGATTGAAAAAAACCCAAGGTGCTGTTCCCTTTGTTAAAATCCCCCGGACTTTATTTAATTTGGGGCGGAAAGGCCGCGGGCAAGATCACGCCAGCCAGCAGCAAATGGGTGGAGAGGAGACAGGTGCGACTGCTCCCTGCGGCGGTTCCGGCCGGGAGCAGACCCCCTCCGCCAGCTCGGCGGCCCCGGGCCACCCTGGACCTCCTCGTCTGCCCGCGGCCTCCCACGCACGTCCTCCCGAGCCCGGGCCGCCCCCCGCCGCCGCCGCCACCGCCCCGCGGGGCCCGGCCTCGCCGCCTCCGCTCAAAATGGAGGTGGCGGCGGGCGGGCGGCTGGTTACGAAACGCGCGGCCGCCACATGGCCGCGCCGACCCCAAACTTGGCCGGGCCGCCGCGTCCCGGCGCCCAGGCGAGGCTGGGCCCGGGCGCGGAGGCCGCGCGGCGCCCGCCACTCACCCACAGACCGGTAGCCCAGGATCGCGATCTTCCGGGACTTGGACTGCGGCATCTTGGCGGCCTCCTCAGCCCCGGGCCAACCACATCAACCGCGGCGGCAGCAGCGGCTCCTGTGCTGCGATCGGCGGCGGCCGCGCCGGGGCAGAGCGGCATCCAGGGGCGGGGCGGGCGGGCGCGGGCAGGCGCGGCTGCCTGGGCTCCTCGCTCTCGCGCCCAACCGCCCGGAACCGCCGCGCGGCCCCGCCCCCAAACACGCCCACGTGACCGCCGCCGCCGGCCCGGCCGCGGCTCGCGTCAGCACCGCCCTCCCCGCCGCGGCGGCCGCCCCCGCCCTTGAAACGCACGGGGGTGCGTGCGACGTTTTACTTTAAGGGGAAATAGAGGGGACGCCAAGATGCCCCCGGAAAAGTCACGACTGAAACTCGCTGCGTCATGACCCTCCCACCCTCTTCCGCCGCTGTTTAATTACGCCATTCTCCCCGGGCGCTGATTGGACGATTCCCGCCCGCCCGCGCAATGACGCGGCGGAAACTCCATCTCTGATTGGGGGTGGCTAGGAGGCGGAGCCTAGGGCGGGGCTGCTCGCCCACAGCTAAAAATAAATTCCGGCTGCGACCCCGGGGTTGAGCGCGAGTGAAGTTTGAAGGATTCCGACGTCTCACGGGTGGGGGGCGGGTGTGAGGGGCGGAGAGAAACTAACTCCCCAGCGATTGGTTAGAGGAGGGCGAGGGGCAGGGCAAACTGCGGGGAGTGCGGTGATTGGTGGAACGTTGAGCGATTTGTGAACTCGCGCCCACAGGCCCTTAAAAGGCGCGAGGCCCGTAGCTCTTGCAGGCTGGGTTGTGGATTGGCTGCTTCCTTCTTGGTGTTTTTTTTAATTTTTAATTTTTTAACCCCTTCACTCTCTTAGAGTTAGTAAGACTAGGATTGAGGTTGTAGGTGGTTACTAGGCGCCAGCCTTGGATGAAGGATCCTGGGAAGAATGGAATATGCGTTAATTCCAAATCTTACACACTTCTCTACAAACGTGTGTGCCTCCCCAGTTCTGGTCTCGGCCTTGCCACGGGCGAACCCGGCACGCCTCACGGAAAATACCCAGCGCGATTCAACACCTCTTTACCTGTCAACACCTGAGTGGCTGATTAAGTAGGCAAACTCCAACACCAGCCGTCGCTGGCTGAGAACGCTCCAGAACCATCCTTGCGGGGGGTGGGGGAGAGTCAAGTCTGCTGGGCCTGCCCTCCTGTGCGGGCTGACATCTCCGGGAAGGGGACGCTGCTGTATTTCCCACAAAAAGCACACGGGCAACCCCTTTTTCCACTGGTGCTCGCGAAGAGCACGGGTGTTGGAGTAGGGGGAGGGAAGCCAGCGCTGGAGGCCTCGGTCATGGAAAATAAAGGTGGAAGCCAGGCCTGAGAAATGAGGATGCGCTTGGGACCTTTCCAGCCAGGGAGACTTCCATCATGCTTGAGCTTCATGCCCTTGGTGGTTGCTGAAGAAGCAGATACTCTTGCTACTCCTACAGATGTCCCCTACTGTCCTCAGGCTGTTTGACCGTGTTGGGACAACCACCTGCTGGTCACAGCCCTTCGCCTTTCCCAGGAAACCCAGAGGAGTTGCAGGATTGGATTCCTGGGTATGAAGATTCAGAGGTGTGACTGTCCCATAAATATGCCCTGTTGAGTTAGAACACTGGCATTAGGGCAGAATCCTTCCACCATCTTGCTGAAGTGCTTCTAAGAGAGGATTGGTGTGGGTTCACATCCTAGGAACTCTACAGATTGAAGTCCCAGACAACCAGCTGGAACTGAGAAATATCTGTGAAATTCTGTGTTTTGTCTTAATGGTTTTTGCATTCTACTCTATATTTAGTTGAGATATTTAAAAACTTCAGGTCTTAAAATGGGAAGCTCCAGGAAAATGTATCATTTTTATCCCGTCAACTCGGATGCCCCTTACCACAGTAAACTGATGAACTGATGCTACTAAACTCCTTGGTTGGCTGTGAAATCAGATTTGTGGGTGTTACCTTTTATTTTCTTAAATAGAAGAACAGAACAGAAAACTGCTCGAATTGGTAAGTATTGTTTTGTATTGTTTCATGATGTTTTGTTGTGTGTATATGTATTTGTAAATGTGTGATATGTGTTTTGGGTACTGAGTTCCATTGTAAAATGTATTTCTTACTGTGAGTTGCCTCACAGTTTGAAAGTGTTGCCCTAGCCTGGGAATATTAGGAGTCCAGACTGAGAAGCTCCATTGTAAAGGACAGAGTCCTTAAAGAAATGTTCCAGGTGTCCTAAAGTCATTAAGGTCAGACCCAGGAATTGTGAAGATTCCATTATTCCAGAATGGGGAGAATTTATTTGGTTTAAGAAATGACTCCGGTTCCCTAAAATTACTTGTGATTGACGGTGTGAATTCACGTAGAAGTGACTGACTGCAGCCAGACCTTACAGGAACATGGTGGGGAGAAACGTGCTTGCTTCTGAATTCAGAGTAGTTCTACTGATTGAGATCACTTGTTAACTGTCTAAGCAGCTGGAACTTCGGCCACCAGTCAATATCTCCTCTGCAGGTTCTGCTTCTTCAGGACCGTTCTGTCTTATGGTCTCTGCATGCTGCCTTCCCTCTGTGTGTCCTTCCACTATATTCCATTTCCCTGGGATCTAAGAATTCTGTCTCTTCCATTTAAATTCCAGAGAGAGGACATGATTGGTTCAGCTAATTACCACTATCCCTTGAGTGAGGAGCTCAGGCTAAGCCTGTAGATTTGCCAGGAAAGGCTCCATTGGCCTAAACCTCCAGCATTGCTGGGTATGGCAATTAATGGCATTTTTTTGAAGCATGAACTCGTCGTTATTATGGGAAAATTATAATGTCCAAGTTCAATGACCTCTTATTTCTAGCTTCAACATTTTTTTTAAATTCCCTGTGGTACTATACAAAACTTATTTTTATCTAACACTAGGTTAGACAAAGAGTAAAACTGCTGTGCTTGCTTTTGCTAAAAGGACTTTGGGAAATGATTTTACCTTTTTACATGTGAAAGGGTGACCCTAAGTGCAAGTGGATATGAAGGCGTTTTGTTGTTTTTGTTTTGCTTCTCAATATTTGATGAAGACTGGAAAAGAGCTACTCTTAATCATGGCATAAGCTGAATTAGACTGATCTGTTACGTCTCGCTCATATAGAGTATTATTCAAATCAAACAGTGCAGATTTGGGGAAACAGGCCAAGGTCATTGCATTGTGTGGTCTTATGGATGAGAGAGTGGTTTTCTCAGCAGGATCCTGATAGGCCTGTCCTCAGCATCCTAGCAGGAGGCCATCCTAGGGAAAGCAAGTCCCCGACCTGCACTGGGATGAAAAAGATCCTTTTCTCTCTGATGCCTGGGATCAGTCTGGCTCAAACCCTGAGGTACAGAGTTGCATGGGATGCCCCCAGAGGCGGGAAGTGGAGTAAGGCTCTTAGGTCCATGGAGGTAGGCCACGCGTAAGGGAGGAAGTTGGCTCAGCAAGGAACTCTGAGGACAGGTTTAGATACATGCACTAGTTGTCAATTGTTTGCAGCTGTTAGAGGTTGAACGTGTCCTTCAAAAAGGTGGGCCCAACTCCAATATGACTGGTGTCCTAAGAGGAGAAGAGACTCTCACACAGACACAGGGCCCACAGCCACGTGAGGACAGAGGCGGGGACTGGTATGATGCTGCCACAAGCCAAGGAACACCTGGGGGTCCCAGAAGCTGGAAGAGAATAAATTTATGTTATTTTAAGCTACCCAGCTTGTGGCACCTGGTCACGGCAGCCTTAGAAAACGAATTAAAAAAAAAATCCAAAAAAAAGAAAAAGAAATCCATCAGTTATCCTCAAATCATCAGTAAAGTTTCATTAAAAGTTTGAATCTAGTTTCTGCTGGGCCGTGAATGAAATTGGCCTCATCCCTAACCTCCAAAGCCAGAGTGCACCCCGTAGGAGCTTTCACCAGTCCCTGGTAGTGGTCAGGCAAGATGGCTGGAGCAGAACACCTGTTCCTAAGAGCCTGGGGGATGCTTGAGACGAGCCAGGAGGCTAATTCTGTGCAATAAAACAGGTGATGGCTTGTGCCAGTCAGGCTTGGATTATATAAGCTCTTCAACTGCATATTAGATGTGGAATTTATTCACGGTGTTCACAAGCTACCCGAAGTTATAATTACTGTTTGAGGAACGTGTTCACTGTTGGTTCTTCCTCCTATGGGAAGACATCTCAGTGTGGGGTTTATTCTAGCATGTTGGGATCCAGGGAGTTTCTTTCATTGGTGTGCAGGGAAAAAAAGAAAAACAAAATTTCTATTTTTTTAAACATTTTTTATTTTTAACCTTTTTTTTTTTTTACAAAAAAGTCAAAATTGACAAGAGCATTTAAAATATAGATTCACATCCACATCATTAATGATGACTAAGTATAATTACATCTTGATGTTAGCTAATGATACATAGTGAGTATCCCTTAACAAACAGCAAGATGTTTAAAAACTAAGCATCCAAAACACTAAGGCAGACTTTATAAAGTTTTTCTGCAACTTTTTTTTTGTGGGGGGGGGATATTTCAAGCATATATATAAAACTAGAGAGATTGGTATAATGAGCCCCACACAGCCTCTTACCTACTCAGTATTTACTGAATCATGGACCATCCTGTTTCATCTATACCATACCTGCTTCTCCCACCCGCCCATGGATCATTTTGAAGCAAATCCTAGACATCATTTCATTCGTAAATGTCAGTATTTTCCCTGAAAGATGACTCTCTTTAGAAAATAAAATGTACCATTTTTACACCTAAAACAAAACCAGTTAAGGACTTTTTAATACCACCAGATATCCAGACTATTCGATGTCTTTTAATGACTCATAATTTAACTGTTTATTCAAATTCAAATCCAAAAAAAAGCCCATATAATGCAGTTTGTTGCTATATGTCTTAAGTTTTTAAAAAATAAACTTTATTTTTTTAGAACAGTTTTAGATGTACAGGAAAATTACAAAGATAGTATAGAGAGTTCTATGCTTTGTGCCCAGTTTCCCTCATTCTTAACATCTTACATCAGTGTGGTATATTAGTTAGAATTAACCAATATTGCTACTCTATTAATAACTAAAGTCCATACTTTATTCAGATTTCTAAAGTTTTCTCCTAATGTCCTTTTTCTGTTGCAGGATCCCACCCAACATTTACTCATCACGTCTCCTTAGGCTCCTTTTAGATGTGATAGTTTGCTCAGACTTTATTTTTTGATGACCTTGACAGTTTTGAGGAGTGCTGCTCAGGTGTTTTGTAGATTGGTATTTGTCTGATATTTTTCCCAGGTTTAGACTGGGAATTTGGGTTTGAGAGGAAGACCACAGAGGTAAAGTGCATTTCCATCACATCATATCAAGGGTGCAGGCTATCAGCGTGGCTTATCACTGTTGATGTTGACCTTGATCTCCTGGCTGAGGTAGTGTTTGTCAGATTTTTATACTTTTTTTTTCTTTTCTCCACACTGCTTTCTTTGAAAGGGAATTACTGTGTGTAGCCCTCACAAACTGGGGAGTTAATTATGCTTTACCCTAGTTTCCTTCTACCTGAAGAATTTCCTTTGGCATTTCCTGGAGTTTCCTGGCAACAAACTCAGCCTTAACTTATCTGAAAATTGTCTTTATTTCATTTCTTTAACTTTTTATTTGAAATAATTATAGATGGAACCGCCTTTGTGGCTCAGTTGGTTAAGTGTCTGCCTTCAGCTCAGGTCATGATCCTGGGGTCCTGGGATCAAGCCCCGAATTGGGCTCCTTGCTCAGCAGGGAGTCTGCTTCTCCCTCTGCCTGCTGCTCCCCTTGCTGTGCTCTCTCTCTTTGTCAAATAAATAAAATCTTAAAAAATATATATAGATAGTTTTAAAAATAGTACAGGGCAGTCCTGTGTACCAATATCCCAATGGTAACATCTAACATAAATATACTATAATATCAAAACCAAGAAATTGAAATTGATACAGTCCACAGAACTCATTCAGGTTTTTACCAGTTTTTCAAGCACTTGTGTTTATGTGGTTTTATTCAATTTTATTACATGTGTAGATTTGTGTAACCAAAACCATAGTCAAAATACAGAGCTGTCCCATCACCACAGAGATCTTCTCATGTTATCCTTTTATTTCTTTTCATTTTTGAAACACTTTTTTGCTGAATTTAGAATTTTAGGTAGATAGCATGTGTTATGTGTGTGTTTTAGTACTTTAAAGTTCCATTTTCTTCTGGCTTCCAATTTTTCCTAATGAGAAATCAGTGATTATATTATTTCCTTTATGTAATACCTGCTTTTAAGACTGTAAAATTTTATTTTATTCTTTTTTTTTTTTTTTTAAGATTTTTATTTTTATTTTTGACAGAGAGTGAGAGTGTACAAGCAGGGGAAGCAGCAGGCAGAGGGAGAGGAAGAAGCAGGCTCTCCAAGGAGCAGGGAGCCCGATGCGGGGCTCGATCCCAGGACCCTGGGATCATGACCTGAGCCAGAGGCAGACGCTTAACAACTGAGCCACCCAGGCGCCCCTATTTTATTCTTTTTATTTTTAAAGATTTTATTTGAGAGAGAGCATGGGCAGGGGAGAGGGGTAGAGGGAGAGGTAGAAGTGGGCTCCCCACTCAGCAGGGAGCCCAACATGGGGCTTGATCCCAGGACCCTAGGATCATGACCTGAGCCAAAGGCAGAGGCTTAACCAACTGAGCCACCCAGCGCCCCAAGACTGTAAAATTTTAAAGATTTTCTCTTTATTTTTGGTGTTCGGAGTTTATGATGTGTTTGTAGTTTTCTTTGCTTTTATGCCATGTGAAGTTTACTGAACTTCTTAGATTTGTGAGTTACTATTTTTGATCTGATTTGGAAAATTTCCCAGTCAATATTTCTTCAAGTATTTTTCTGTCCCATACTCTGTCCTTTTGAGACTCCAGTTTCAGACATATTAGACACTTTGATAGTGTTCTGCCAGTCATTGAGTCTCTGTTTGTTCTTTTCTGTATTTTCCCCCCTTGCTAATTTAGTGATTTTTAAAAGAATCAGGTAACATTTTTCATTTCGAGGATTTCCCTTTGGTTCTCTTTTATACTTTCCCTTTTCTCCTGAAATTCTCCTCTTTCTACCCAACATACCCTTGTTTTCTCTAGGTTTAACACACTTACTGTTATTTTTAAATCAGCTAATTGTAGCATCTGGAGCATTAATAGGTCTGCTTTTATTGAGTGACTTTTTTTAAAAATTTTTTTTATTTTTTAAAGATTTTATTATTTATCAGACAGAGAGAGACACAGCGAGAGAGGGAACACAAGCAGAGGGAGTGGGAGAGGGAGAAGCAGGCCTCCCGCAGAGCAGGGAGCCTGATGTGGGGCCCGATCCCAGGACCCTGGGACCATGACCTGAGCCGAAGGCAGACGCTTAACGACTGAGCCACCGAGGCGCCCCTTGAGTGACTTTTTTCTTGATTATAGGTCATTTTGTTTTCACATCTAGTAACTTTTGTAGTGGGCCTTATGGAGGATGTATTATAAAAATTCTGGATTCTGAAAACGAGCTTTGTTTTAATACTTGCATATAGAGAAATGTATGGAGCAAAGTTCATTTTTTTTTTTTTCCACATGAATATCCAATTGTTCCAGCACCATATATTGAAAAGACTTCCCTTTATCCATTGAATTGCCTTTGTATTTTGTCAAAATTCAGTTGCCCATATATGTGTAAGGCTATTTCTGGACACCCTTTTATTCCATTGATGTATTATTCTGTGTTTACATCAATGCTATACTGTCTTGATTACTGTAGCTTTATAATAAATCTTGAAATCTGGTCGTTTTATCCCTCCAAACTTGTTCTTCTTTTTCAAAGTCATTGTGACTAATCTAGTCCTTTGCATTTTCATATGAATTTTAGAATTGTCACTTTCTATAAAAATCCTGCTGGGATTTTGATTGGCACTGTTTTGAATCTATAAATCAATTTGGCATTTTAGCATATTGAGTCTTCTGACCCATGAGCAACTGTGAGATAATAGGAAAAAAAAAAAAAATATATATATATATATGCCCGTGGTTCCTGGCACAGAACTCGTAAAACCCTTGTAACAGGGGCGCCTGGGTGGCTCAGTCGGTTAAGCGTCTGCCTTCAGCTCAGGTCATGATCCCAGGGTCCTGGGATGGAGTCCCGCATTGGGCTTCTTGCTCAGCAGGGAGCCTGCTTCTCCCCTGCCTGCTGTTCCCCCCTGCTTGTGCTTGCTCTCTGTCTCTCTCTCTAGCTCTCTCTGGGTCAAATAAATAAATAAAATATTTATTTTTTAAAGATTTTATTTATTTGACAGAGAGAGACACAGCAAGAGAGGGAACACAAGCAGGGAGAGTGGGAGAGGAGAAGCAGGCTTCCTGCTGAGCAGGGAGCCCAATGCGGGGCTTGATCCCAGGACTCTGGGGTCATGACCAGAGCCGAAGGCAGACGCTTAACGACTGAGCCACCCAGGTGCCCCATAAATAAAATCTTTAAAAAAAAAACAAAAAGAAACTTAACATTTATCTAAAAACAAACAAATAAACAAAAACCATTGTAACGTATTAAGCGATAAGAACATTAGGAGCATCTCTTGTTCTAATAGTTGTCTTTGACCCCATCCGTGACACAGGGCTCCTAAAACCCTTGTAAATTTCTAAGGTGATAAGAGCACCTTTTGTTCTAATGAGGTTACTCTGGGTGGGCTCCTGGATGGGGGCTGGTCTCTAGAAAGACCAATCCATGATTAGAAGCTTGGAATTTTCAGCCCTCCCCACCCATCTTCTCCAGAAGGGGAGAGGCACCCGAAATGGGGTTAATAATTGATCATGCCTATGTGGGGAAGCCTCCATAAAATCCCAGTAGTACTGGGTCGGAGAGCTTCTGGGTTGGTGAACATGTGGAGGTGCTGGGAGAGTGGCACCCCTTCTCTCATACCTTGCCCTATGCACCTTTTCTTTTGGGATGTTAATCTGTATCCTTTACTAAACTGGTAAATGTGTTTCCCTGAGTTCTGTGAGCTGCTCCAGCAAATTAATTGAACCGAGAGAAGTGGTTGTGGGAATATCTGATTTATAGCTGATGAGTCAGAAGCACAGGTCGCAACATGGACTTGCAGTTGGCATCTGAAGTGAGGGTGGGGACAGTACTGTGGAAGTGACTTCTTAGCCTGATGCTCTCTCCAGGCAGATGGTGTCAGAATTGAGTTGACTTCTTGGATACTCGACCAAGAATTGCTTGTTGGTTTTGGGGGAGAAACTTCACACATTTTGGTGACCAGAAGTGTCAGAAGTGAAGTGTTCTCCGTGAAGAGTAAAGGAGACTCCCAGGAGAGAAACACAGGAGAGAAGAACTGGGTTTTTCCCTACTCAGAAAGGAAAAATCTGAGTTTTTCCATTCCAGCAAGGGACATCATTCTACTTATTTAGGTCTTCATGAATTTCTCAGCAATATTTAGTATTTTTCACTGTACAGGCTATAAATATCTCTTATAAAATTTACTCTACGTATTTCATATTTTGATACTAATATAAATGGGATTAAGGCATTTTCAATTTTTGATTGTTGCTAGTATACAGAAATACAACGATTTTTGATTATTGATCTCTTATCCTAAAACTTTGCTAAACTTGTTTCAGTAGATTTTTCATAGAGTCCATTGGCTTTTCTGCATAGGTAATCATGTAGTTTTTACTTGAAACATTTCATTTTGGGTGCTTTCAATATAATTTTCTTGCCTTGTTACACTATAACATTGAATAGAAGTGGTGAGAGCGGACATCCTTATCTTGTCCTTGATTTAGGGGGTAAGCAACCCAAATTCCACCATTAAGTGTGGTGTTTATTTGACAAGATACAATTGGATCAGACCCTCAGACTTCAGCAAGAGATATTTGTGTCTTAAATCATTATGAAAAGAGAAACATTGACTGGTATGCCGTTTCTGGAGAAATGCCTATTACCAAGGGAAGGACTTCAGTTTCGAATGAGTACCCTGGGTTTGAATTCCTGCTCTGCTTCCTGAAGTCTGCACAGCCTTGGATAAGCTACTCTACCTTCTGTGCCTCCCAGACCTGCTGTGATCTAACTCTGGTGGAAGGCTTGGCTTGTCATCTTGTCCCTTCCCCTCACCTTTCCTCTTTTCTGGGATTGGATTAAATGCTTGATCTGTCCTCAGTGTGACATATAGTGTATGCTAGGACACTGAATATGAAGTTTCCTCTTAATCTCATTTTCCGGTTATTCTGTGATATTGACTTTTCCCTGAATTCTTTCATAATAGTAGTTCATTTCTTGTTACTTGTTCTTAATACGTGGTTTTGGTTAAAGATTTCATTTCCGAAGGGAGGCCAACTTTTCCTTTGATTTTAATGGAGGAAAGATTAATCGGATAAATATTTTGAAATTAAAGCAACTCAACCAAAACACAAACATGAAAGGAGTATCAAATGCTTCCCTGAACTAAATGGGGTCCCGTCCCAGAGCCAATAAAGTTGGGAGGGCTCTTACTGCTTGACCTTGAAGGAGGTAGCCCAGAAGAAAAGAGAACCAACTGCTTAAGTTAAGAGGAGAGAGGAACAGCCAGCTGGAGAGGAACCAACCAAAAGCCTTGGAGGCAGCTCTTGGCTGGGGGAAGAAAGCAGTCTGATCTCAGTGTGTGGCACACAGGTCTTCCCTGACCTGGGCAAAGCCAGGCTTGATTCATAAGTCTCCTTTGTTAGTCGGATGTCAGCATGACCAAGGTCAGGGTCAAACAGGAAACTTACAATATGGGTTAGATATTTAAAAAAAAAAAACTGGTGATGTGCCCAGATAAGCTACAAGGAAAGAAGCCAGCTTGAATTTATTGTGCATAAGAAAATTTGGCTGTTAATTTCTTTCCACGAGGATTAAAATTTTTAAGATTAATGCAAGCATAAAATTAGTCAACTGTCAATGGTTCAAGAAAATTTGTCATTCAGTGTATCATATACTAAACGGTAAAAATATTTAAACCGGATAATTTGGGGAGTAAGCTGTGTGCCCTGGTTGAACAGTGGATTACCTTATGGAGTTTAGCTTAGCAATACATAAATTCTAAACTGAAATATCCCATTCTGATTTGGAGTATAACTTTATCTCAGTGTTTGCTGAGATAGAAAAGCTTATCAGTAACTTGCCAGCTAATATTAGATAAAGGTCACTACATTAGTACATTGTGTCTGTATGCATAGTTTTATTTCCAACTCAACTGAGCAGATCAGGGCAGGTGTTCCCTGGTTAATTATACAGCTGTTTTCTGGGGAGATCTTGGAAGGTTATTCATGCCCATAGGACTCTTCTGGGGGTTTATTTCTGCATGGGTTGGCATGTTGTGTGCAATGTGACTTTGTAGTTCTGGCCCACTGCTGGCTGGGTCAGGATGGGCACCTGACAAGGAGAGCCAATTTATACGTCGATCTGTGGCCTGCTCAAAGTTCTGCTCGAGAGGGTCATCTGTATTGCATGGTGTTTGGCTCAGTCAGTCTGGTCCTCTTGGAGTTTGAATGTAAACCATGAAAAGTTGGCTGTTAGAAGCAGTAGAAGCTGAAAGACCCACAGGGAGATGGGAGCCATGAGCAGCAGAAGGCCTAAAGCAGAGAAAGGCACAAGATAGAAAGAGTGGGTGCTGCCGCTGTTCCTGGGGTGACAGCTGGACCAGAGTGGGAGAGCCATGCTCCGAGATGGCAGCTCTGCAGGGCTGAGGTTTCTCTCTGCCTCACCTCTCAACATAACGTCCCCAGGGCACCAACCTACTGCTTCTTCACAAGACCCGGGACACCAAACAAAGGCTTAGCTTATTTAACTGACCTGTTCTTAGCACAGGCGCACCTGGGAGATGTTGCGGGTTCGGTTCCGACCCCCGCGGGGCAGCTAATAGGGCAGGAAAGCGGGTCCCGGGAATGTTTTGGTTTCCCAGTGCGGGGGGTCTGCGGGCTGTGCGGTGACATTGCGTCCGCCACGACCACGAGCAGAACTTCACGGGAAGAGCCCCCCCTGCGGACGGGCCACCCGCCCCCGGAGCCCTCAGCGGGGCCGTCTTCCTGCCGGTGGAGGGTGGGGGCGGCGCTGGCGGCCCCTGAGCCTCCCCCCCCGTCCCCCCGGGTGCTGGGCGCGGCCGCGCGGGTTCCCCGGACACCCGTGCAGTTCCCCGCACCGACGGCTCGCCCTCCGCGGCGGGCGCCTTTCCCCCCCAGGACAGCTGCCTTCGGAAGGGGGGTCGGTGCTCTCGGGCCCCGCCGCCGCCGCATCAGCCGAGCTGCTGTCACGCGCCGGGTCCTTCGTCCCCCCGGACAGGGAGGGGACTCGGGAACCCCCGTGCTCGGCTCGTCCCGGAGCAGCCCCTGCTCGGCCGGTCCCGTTTGCTCCCGAGCGTGCGGCCCGTCGGTGCCCGCGTCAGGCCGCGCTCCTCGTCCCGTTCTCCTCGGTTCGAGCGCACGGGCCGAGCGCGCTTAGCCTCGTCCTTGGGCACCCGAGGGTTTTCAGAAGGGCCCCGAGCGCCGGCGTCGAGGGCAGGTCACCGGCCGCGCTGGCCCC
>NW_023270680.1:575657-591953 GCF_011800145.1 Mirounga leonina
GCCCCGAGCGCCGGCGTCGAGGGCAGGTCACCGGCCGCGCTGGCCCCTCGCGAGAGGGCGGCCTGTCCCGCGGAGCTGGGCCGCCGGCGCTGCCTTGTCCTCGGCGGCTGGGGAGGGCCCGGCTGGTCGTCTCCGGAGAGAGGGCCGCTCCGCCGGCGCGGAGCATCCGGGCTTTCGCGCGGCCCCCTTCGTCGCTCAGCTCAGCTCGACCTTCTGGAAAACTGGCCGCTTCCGCGCGCTCCTGGCTACGGAGCCGGCCTCCGCCCGCGTCCGGTGTCCCGGTGCGCGTCTCCCCTCTCGGCCGCCCCGGAGCGGAGGGCAGTGCGGGCCTCGCTCTGGATTGGGCTTGGGCGTAAGGGGATGTGTGGCCGGGTGGTCTCCTGTCCAGACCACTGTCCCTGTCCCCAGGCCAGCAGTAAGGCGGTTTCGCTTTCTTATTCATGTGTTCACCGAAGTAGCACTTTTAATTTCCCTTAAGAAGGTCTCCTTTGCATTCACAACTTTTTTTTTTTTTTAAAGATTTTATTTATTTATTTGACAGAGAGAGAGACAGCGAGAGAGGGAACACAAGCAGGGGGAGTGGAGGAGGGAGAAGCAGGCTTCCCGCCGAGCAGGGAGCCCGATGCGGGGCTCGATCCCAGGACCCCGGGACCATGACCTGAGCCGAAGGCAGACGCTTAACGACTGAGCCACCCAGGCGCCCCTTGCATTCACAACTTGGCTCACTGTTTGGCAAAAAAGGTCTACCTTTTGGCCTTCTTTGGCTCTTGACATGCCTTCCTCACTGAGCTTAATCATTCCTAACTTTTGATTTAGGGTGAGAGACGTGCGCTTCTTCCTTTCCCTTGAACACGTGGAGACCATTGTAAGGTTATTAGTTGGCGTGTTTTCAATATTGTTGTGTCTCCGGGACTAGGGACACCGGTGGCGGGTCAGTGGAGCAGTCAGAACACACACGGTGTTTTTTAAGTTCGCCATCTTATGTGGGCGTGATTTGTGTCACCCGCCTGCGGTCACAGTAACATCAAAGACCACCAATCACCATAGCAAATATAACAATGAAATATTTGAAACATTGTGAGAATTATCAAAAAGTGACTCTTGGTATCATTGAGTGAGTTTGGTACAGTGTTGGCTGAGGGTGTTGTCAGTATTTAGCCAGGATACATAGGGAGGGAGAGATGGGGGGACAAGTGAGTACTACAGGCAAGAAAAATATTAGGGGGTCGGGTAACTAAAAATCTGTAGAATTGAATATATCGTAGAATTTATGACAGTTCATTACTTTTCAAATTTTGGATTGTGTAAGTAGATTTCCATTAGACAAGAATTGTTGATTCTGACAATAGTCAACATTTCATGATTTTTTTCCCTCATGAGCCTCTTTCCCCATTTAAGTAATTTGGCTGCAAATAGGGTAAAGAGCAGAGGCAGTGAAGCTTATTCACCACTGGGATGTAAACTGATACAGCCACTGTGGAAAACAATACAGAGTTTCCTCAAATTTAAATACAGAAATACCATATGATCCAATCATTCCATTATTGGGTATTTACCGAAGGACAACTAAGGCACTAACTCAAAAAGATATATGTATTCCTCTGTTTATTGCAGCATTATTTACAACAGCAAAGGATGAGATCGTGTCCTTTGAGACAACATGGATGGACCTAGAGGGTATTATGCAAAGTGAAATAAGTCAGACTGAGGAAGACAAATACCATAGGATTCCACTTATAAGTGGAATCTAAAAACAAAACAAAGCAACTAAAACAGAATCAGACCGATAGATACAGAGAACAAATGGATGGTTGCTGGAGCAGGGGTGGGGAGAGGGGGATGGATAGAAGGTCGGGCAAAATGGATGCAGGGGAGAGGGAGACACAGCCTCCAGTTATGGAATGTTTAAGTCATCGGAATGAAGGGCATAACATAAGGAAAATATGGTCAATGATACTGTAATAGCAATGTAACAGGACAGATGGTAACCACACTTATGGTGATCGTAGCATGGTGTATAGACTTGTCAAATCACTAGTACACCAGAAACCAGAAACGAATGTAACATTGTGTGTCAACTATCCTCAAAAAAAAAAAAGAAAAGAAAAAAAATTTACTCACCATTACTAAGTAGGTCCGTACAACCAAAGGCTTAACCTTTGATTCAGGCTTCTAAAGGCACTGTGTCTCGGTCTGTTTGGGCTGTTACAACAAAGTGCCATAGATGGGGTGGCTTATAAAAATAGATTTATATCTCGTAGTGCTGGAGGCTGGAAGTCTGTGTTCAGGTTACCAGCATGGTTGGGTGAGGACCCTCCTCTGGGTTGCAGATTTCTTATTGTATACTCATGTGGTAGAAGAAATAACAAAACTCTTGGGGGCACCCGGGTGGCTCAGTTGGTTAAGCATCTGGCTCTTGATTTCAGCTCAGGTCATGATCTCAGGGTTGTGAGATCAAGCCTTATGTAGGGTTCCGCACTGGGCAGGGAGCCTGCTTAGGATTTTCTCTCTCCCTCTGCCCCTCCCTCACTGCACACATGCTCTTGCTCTCTCTAGAAAATAATAATAATAAAATTCTTGAAAATCCATTATCCAGAGGCAATCACTATTAGTGCTTTGGCATAATGCATTTCTAGACTTACTTCTAATCACATGTCTATCTATAGCCTAAAAAATGAAATACTGTCCATACCATGTATGCATCTTTCTTTGACAAATAGGTACCCATCTCCATAACTACGTAGTATTCCATGGTATGACTGACTGTATCATGATCTACGAGAATAGCAATTTATGGAGCTTTTACTGGATTCCAACTGCGTTATATACATTATCTCAACTAATCCGCATGCCAGCTCTATGGGGATAGGTATGATTTGGTATCTTCACCTAATAAACAGAAAATCGAGGCTTAGGGCTGTCAGCCTGATAGAGTGCACGTCCATCAAGTGCAGGCTACAATGTCAGGAGTCTGACTCTAGCACCCGCACTTCCAGCCACTGTGCTTTTGTGCTTTCTACCTTTGGGCACTTTGGTGGCTTCCAGAAAGACATATGCCAGCCATTATTTTGGTATAAATGTAATTTATCAAATCTTATAAACATTAAATTTCATAGAACACATTTTTAAAGTAAAAGCAATCAAATTTTATGCCTTTCCCACTGACATTTAATAAACTCAAGTTAGAATGTATGCTGATTCTGTTGTTGGTGGGATTGCTGTGTTCATTCTCCCCGTTCCCCTCCTGTAGTCAGACCTTCCCGGATTTGGGAGACCACGTGGTTCTAAGGCAGCTCTGCTTCACAGAGGCCTCTGGCTGAGTTCCTCAGCTCCTGGCAGTGTCTCTTCCTCTCCAGGCTTAGCCTCGAGGGGCAGTGCCACCCAGGAGATGAAGGCACAGTGTCTTTCCTTCCCAGACCCTGTTTTAGGGCCTCTATGCCACCCCATCCCTTATACCTTTCCCCATGCCCCAAAGTCATACTATGGGTGCTGCATAAGACCCAGTGTGCCCCTTTCCCTAGTCGCAAAGCAGTCATTCCCACTTGCAGAAGAGCAAAGCACCTCTCCTTGCAAAGGTTATTTCTAGCAACTGCTAGCTAGGTGTAACTTGAACCCAATACAATACTTCTCCTGGAAGCAGAGCGAGTTCCTAAGCTGGTAAACCAGACCTCCCACATTGTTCGATTGCGATGCTAAATGAAATCGGCAGATATTTTCCAATTTGATTGAGATTATCTCTGAGAAATGGCCAGTTTAATCCAGATTTCCTCAGATGATGCTCTAATGGCACTCTCATTGAGGCTTCTAAATGTGTTATGTCAGCTGGTAGAAATCTAGGAAATGTACTTAGAAGGGGGACAAATCGATTCTAGTCCCCGGAGGGATCAGTACACACTTAAAAATTCAAAGTGTTCAAACAAGAGCACAGGTAGCCCTAGGAGGGTGCAAAAGCTTTCCAAGAGACACACAAGAACAGGTAATTTAAAGAGGATCAAATTCCAGATTTTCAACTTAATGTATACTATTTCCTACATGGGTCTGCCTGGGAATATGCCTGAGTTCATTGTAGTTCTTTTCCCACTTTACAGAAGTCGGGTAGACCCTTCACCAGTCCTAAATCTTACCAGGTCGCACTGTCCTGGGCATACAAAATATTGGAGCCCCAGGTAAAGGGAAAAACTCCTTTAGTGATTAATGGAAATGTCACAGACCCTTAGAACTTTGTATATTCTTTTTTCTCATATATGTTCATGTTAAGATTGAAGTCTGGTGTTCAGTGAGGTATTTGGGCCTGAGTAGAGATGTTCAGAAATAATATGGGGAGGGGTGGTAAGAACAATAATTTTTCATTTACTTTTCTTTTCCAATCCCTGGACTGGTTAACATAAATCAGTTCTGAAGGAGAGTTTTATGAGAGCAAAGCAATGACAGTGTCGATAGGAAATAATATCCCCCATGGGGTGCCTGGGTGGCTCAGTTGTTAAGTGTCTGCCTTCGGCTCAGGTCATGATCTCAGGGTCCTGGGATCGAGCCCCACATCGGGCTCCGTGCTCGGCGGGAAGCCTGCTTCTCCTTCTCCCTCTCCCACTCCCCCTGCTTGTGTTCCCTCTCTCCCTGTGTCTCTCTCTGTCAAATAAATAAAATATTAAAAAAAATAATATATCCCCCAAAACCAGCTTTGGAAAAAAAAACCTTATCAGAACATAATTCTTTTCAATTTCTCTCATTATTCATCTCTCAACTCTTTCATTAGTTCGAAAGAAAAGACTTTGAAATAGCTAGAGCAGCATGATAGTTAAGCTGATTCCATTAAATGTAGCTGAAAAAATTTCTTAAACCACCAAAATTTTTAATATACATTGGAGAGAAACTAAGGATACAACTTTTATATTTCTTTCACAGTTGGTATGCATTGTTCAAAAATGTTAAAACCCCTTTTATCAAATCATCATGAAATATAGGTACTCAATCATTTTAATTTCATCTTTTAAAATGTTTAAAATTTCTTACTTCTGGGGCGCCTGGGTGGCTCAGTTGGTTAAGCGACCGCCTTCGGCTCAGGTCATGATCCTGGAGTCCCGGGATCGAGTCCCGCATCGGGCTCCCTGCTCAGTGGGGAGTCTGCTTCTCCCTCTGACCCTCTCATGCTCTCTCTCTCTCATTCTCTCTCTCAAATAAATAAATAAAATCTTTAAAAAAAAAAAATTCCTACTGCCAAAGAGCAAAATATAGAATTACATGCTAGCTGCCTGACCAATTAGTGCTAGTGTTATGTAGTCATACTTTTCTCTTTCACCAAATACATGGGAAAATTTTGATCATATCTAACAAAGTTTTTTTTTTTAAATGTGTGATTCTTTTAACTTAATTTGAAAAATTTTAATTCCAGTACAGTTAATATGCAGTGTTAAATTAGTTTCAGGTGTAAAATATAGTGATTCAACAATCTATATGTTACTCAGTGCTCATCAACGTAAGTGTATCTTTTTTTTTTAAAGAGAGAACATACACACAGATGGTGGGGAGAGGTAGAAAGAGAGGGAGAGAGAGAATCTTAAGCAGGCTCCATGTCCAGCATGGAGCCCCACATGGAGCTCAATTTCACAACCCTGAGATCATGACCTGAGTCAAAATCGAGAGTCTGAAGCTCAATGAACTGAGCCTCGAGGAGCAGGGCCACGAGATAAGTGTACTCTTAATCCCCTTCACCTATTTTACCCGCCCCGCCCCTTCCTCCCCTCTGGTAAACATCAGTTTATTCTCTATAGTTAAGAGTCTGTTTTTTGGTTAGTCTCTTTTTTTCATTTTGTCTCTTTCATTTATCTCTTTGTTCACTTGTTTTGTTTCTTACATTCCACATCTGAGCGAAATCATACGGTATTTGTCTTTCTCTGACTTTTTTCACTTAGCATTACACTCTCTAGCTTCATCCATGTTGTTGTAAATGGCAAGATTTCATTCTTTTTATAGCTGAATAATATTCCATTATATATATAATATACTACAACATCTTCTTTATCCATTCCTCTATCGATGGACACTTGGGCTGCTTCCATAATTTGGCTATTGTAACTAATGCTGCAGTAAACATAGGGGTATGTATATCCTTTTGATTTAGTGTTTTTGTATTCTTTAGGTAAATACCCAGTAGTGTGATTACTGGATCATATGGTAGTTCTATTTTTAACTCTTTGAGAAAGCCCCATACTGTTTTCCACACCTCCACTGTTTTCCAGTTTGCATTCCTAGTTTGCATGAGTGTTCCTTTTTCTCCACATCCTTGCCAACACTTGTTTCTTGTGTTTTTGATCTTAGCCATTCTGACAGGTGCGAGGTGATAGCTCATTGTACTTTTAATTTGCATTTCCCTGATGATGAGTGATGTTGAGCTTCTATTCATGTGACTGTTGGTCATCTGTATGTCTTCTTTGGAGAAATTCCTGTTCATGTCTTCTGCCCATTGTTTAATGGGGTTATTATTTTTTTTTTTTGGTGTTGAGTTGTATAAGTTCATATATTTCAGATACTAACCCTTTATTAGTTACATCATTTGCAAATATCTTCTCCAATTCAGTAGGTTGTCTTTCAGTTTTGTTGATTGTTTCCTTTGCTGTGCAGAAGCTTTTTATTTTGATGTAGTTCCAGTAGTTTTTGCTTTTGTTTCCCTTGCTTCAGGGACATATCTAGAAAGATGTTGCTATGGCTGATATCAGAGAAATTATTGCCTGTGCTGTCTTCTAGGATTTTTATCATTTCAGGTCTCACATTTAGGTCCTTAATACATTTTGAGTTTACTTTTGCGTATGGCCTAAGTATTTTGTGTATAATCTATTTCATTCTTTTGCATATAGCTGTCCAATTCTCCCAATACTATTTGTTGAAGAGTCTGTCTTTTTCCTATTGCCTATTCTTCCACCCTCTGTCAAAGATTAATTGAAAATATAATTGTGGGTTTATTTCTGGGTTTTCTATTCATTCCATTGATCTATGTGTCTGTTTTTGTGCCAGAACCATGCTGTTTTGATCACTACAACTTTGTAATATAACTTGAAAGCTGGATTGTGATACCTCCAGCTTTGTTTTTCTTTTTCAAGATTGCTTTGGCTATTTGGAGTCTTTTGCGGTTCCATACACATTTTAGGATTGTTTGTGAAAAATGCTGTTGGTATTTTGATGAGTGCCTTAAATTAGTAGACTGCTTGGGGTAGTATGGAATTTTAACAATGTTTGTTCTTCTGATTCATGAGTGTGGAATATCTTTCCATTTGTTTGTGTTGTTCTTAGTTTCTTTCATCAGTGTTTTATAGTTTTCAGAGTACAGGTCTTTTACCTCCTTCGTTAATTTTTTCCCCAGGTATTTTTTTTTTTTTTTTGGTGCAATTGTAAATGGGATTGTTTTCTTAATTTCTCTTTCTGCTGCTTCATTATTAACATATAGAAATGCAACAGATTTCTGTTTCCTGTGATCTTACTGAATTCATTAATCAGTTCTAGTAGTTTTTTTTTGGTGGAGTCTTTTGGGTTTTCTATATATGGTATCATGTCATTGGCAAATAGTGAAAATTTTACTTCTTCCTTACCAATTTGGGTGCATTTTATTCCTTTTTCTTGTCTGATAGGTGTGGCTAGGACTTCAGGTATGATGTTGAATAAAAGTGGTGAGAGTAGACATCCTTGTCTTGTTCTTGACCTTAGGGGAAAAGCTTTCAGTTTTTCGCCATTGAATACTGATGTTAGCTATGTGTTTTTCATATGTGTCCTTTATTATGTTGAGGTATGTTCCCTCTAAACATACTTTGTTGAGGGTTTTTTATCATGAATGGATGTTGTACTTTGTCAGGTTCTTTTCCTATATATATTGAAACCATATGGTTTTTATCCTTTCTCTTATTGATGTGATGTATCACACTGATTAATTTGCAAACAATGAACCACCCTTGTATCTTGGGAATAAATTCCACTTGATTGTGGTGAATGATTTTTTTAATGTATTGTTGGATTTGATTTATTATTATTTTGTTGAAGATTTTTACATGTATGTTCATCAGAGATATTGGCCTGTAGTTCTCTCTTTTTTTTTTTTGTAGTGTCTTTATCTGATTTTGGTATCAGGGTAATATTGGCCTACAGAAGGAATTTGGAAGTTTTTCTTCATCTTCTATTTTTTGGAATAGTTTGAGAAGAATAGATATTAACTCTTCTTTAAATGTTTGGTAGAATTCACCTGTGAAGTGGTTTGGTACTGGATTTTTGTTTGTTGGGAGTTTTTTGATTACTGATTCGAGTTCATTGCTGGCCTATTCAAATTTTGTTTCTTCTTGATTCAGTTTTGGGAGGTCATAGGTTTCTAGGAATTTATCTGTTTCTTCTAGGTTGTCCACTTTGTTGGCATATAATTTTTCCTAATATTCTCTTACAATCTTTTGTGTTTCTGAGGTGTTGGTTGTTATTTCTCCTTTCTCCTTTTTAAATTTGGCTTCTCTCTCTTTGTCATCATCATGGTCATCGTGGTCTTCTTATCCTCCCCCTCCCCCTCCTCCTCCTCCTCCTTTTGTGAGTTGGCTAAAGGTTTATCAGTGTTGTTGATTTTTTCAGAAACCAGTTCCTGGTTTCATTGATCTGTTGTGGGTTTTTTTGTTGTTGTTTTTGTTTTTAGTTTCTATTTTGTTTATTTCTATTTCTAATCTCATCTTTATTGTTTCCTTCCTTTTATTGGTTTTGGGTTTTATTTGTTTTTCTAGCTCCTTTAGGTATCAGGTTAGGTTGTTTATTTGAGATTTTTCTTCTTGAAGTAGGCCTGTTGTTGTAAGCTCTTAGAACAGCTTTTACTGCATCCCAAAGATTTTGGACTGTTATGTTTTCATGTCTTCATGTATTTTTTTTATTTCCTCTGATTTCTTGGTTGACCCATTTGTTGTTTAGTAACATGTTGATTAACCTCCATGTATTTGTGCTCTTTCCAGATTTTTTCCTTGTGGTTGATTTTTGTTTGATAGCATTGTGGTCAGAGAAGATGCATGGTATGACTTCAGTCTTTTTGAATTTGTTGGGACTTGTTTTGTGACCTAATATGTGGTCTGTTCTGGAGAATGTTCCATGGTGCACTTGAAAAGAATGTGTGTTCTGTTGTTTTAGGATGGAATGTTCTAAATATGTCTGGGTCCAATGTGTCATTCAAAGCCACCGTTTCCTTGTTGATTTTCCATTTTGATGATTTGTCCACTGATGTAAGTGAGGAGTTAAAATCCCCTACTGTTACTGTATTACTATCGATTACTTTCTTGTGTTTGTTAGTAACTGCTTTATATATTTGGTGCTCCCATGTTAGGTGCATAAATATTTACAGTTGTTCTAGCTTTTTGCTGATTGTTTTCTTCATGATTATATAGTGTCTTTTGTTTCTTGTTACAGTCTTTGTTTAAAAGTTTATTTTGTCCAATTTAAGTATTGCTATCATGGCTTTCTTTTTCACATGTCTGTGCATGATAAATGCTTCTCCATCCCCTCACTTTCAATTTGCATGTGTCTTTAGGTCTGAAATGAGTCTTTTGTAGGCAGCATATAGATGGGTCTTTTTTTTTTTTAAGATTTTTCTTTATTTATTTGACAGAGAGAGACACAGCAAGAGTGGGAACACAAGCGGAGGGAGTAGGAGAGGGAGAAGCAGGTTTCCCACTGAGTAGGGAGCCTGATGCGGGGCTCGATCCCAGAACCCTGAGATCATGACCTGAGCCGAAGGCAGACGCTTAACGACTGAGCCACCCAGGCGCCCCTGTCTTGTTTTTTTTAATCCATTTTGTCACCCTATGTCTTTTGGTTGGAGTGTTTAGTCCAGCTACATTCAAAGTAATTACTGATAGATATGTATTTATTGCCATTTTGGTGCTTGTCTTATGGTTGTTGGTTTTTTTTTCTTTTTTTTTGGTCTTATGGTTATTTTCATAGTTCTTCTCTGTTCCTTTCTTTCTTTGCTCTTTTCTTTCATGATTGGTTGGATTCCTTGAGTGATATACTTGGATTCCTTTCTTTTTATTTTTTGCGTATCTCTTGCTGGTTTTTGATTTGTGTTACCATTAGGTTTGTAAATAACATCTTCTGCATATAGCAGTCTATATTAAGCTGATAGTTGCTTAAGCAGGAATGCATTCTTACTTCCCCCCACCCCCCACCCCCACATTTTAGGTTTATGGTGGCATAGTTTACATCCTTTTATTTGGTGAGTCCCTTGACTGATTTTTACAGATGTACTTATTTTTACTGTTTTTGTGCCTCCTACTTTCTTTACTCTCTTTTTTTTTTTTTTAAGATTTTTATTTAATTATTCAACAGCGATAGGGAGAGAGCACAAGTAGGCAGAGTGGCAGACAGAGAGAGAGGGAGAAGCAGGCTCTCCACCCAGCAGGGAGCCCGATGCGGGGCTCAATCCCAGGACCCTGGGATCATGACCTGAGCCGAAGGCAGCTGCTTAACCAACTGAGCCACCCAGGCGCCCCTCTTTACTCTTTCTTATGGTCTTGCTTTTCCACTCAGAGAATCCCCTTTAACATTTCTTATAGGGCTGATTCAGTAGTCCTGAATTTCTTTAACTTTTGTTTGTCAGGGAAACTCCTTATTGCTCCTTCTATTCCTTCTTTATCCTTCTTCCAGCCTTGCTGGAATAGAATATTCTTGGCTGCAGATTTTTTTCTTTCATTACGTTGAATATAGCATGCCACTTTCTTCTGGCCTGAAAAGTTTCTGCTGAAAAATCAGCTGATAGCTTTATGGGGTTTCCCTTGTATGTAACTGCTTTCTTTTCTCTTGCTGCTTTTAAACATTTCTCTTTATCACTACTTTTGCCATTTTAATTTCTATGTGTCTTGGTGTGGACCAGCTTGGGTTGATTTTGCTGGGGGATCTCTTTGCTCCTGGATCTAGAATACTGTTTCCTTCCTCAGATTTGAGAAGTTTTCAGCTATTATTTCTTCAAATAAATTTTCTGCCCCCTTTCCTCTCTTTTCTCCTTCTGGGGTATCCATAATGTGAATGTTATTATGCCTGATGGTGTTGCTGAGTTCCCTAAGTCTATTCTCATTTTGCATAACTTTTTTTTTCTCTCAACTGCGCATAACTTTTTTTTTTCCTGCTCAGCTTGATTACTTTCCATTACTCTGCCCTCCAGGTCACTGATTTGTTCTTCTGCTTCCTCTAGTCTACTATTTATTCTATCTAGTGTATTTTTAATTTATTTCTTGTGTTCTTTATCTCTGATTGGTTCTTTTTGTGAGGGCCTCACTGAGGTCCTCCACTCTTTTTTCAAGTCCGGTGAGTATCTTTATGATCATTATGTTAAATTCTCTATCAGGCATATTCCTTATTTCCATTTCACTTAGGTCTCTTGCTGTGATTTTGTCCTGTTCTTTCATTTGGGACATATTCCTCTGGCTCTTCATTTTATCTAACTCTGTGTCTCTTTCTGTGTGTTAGGAAAGTCTGCTATGTCTCTTGCTCTTGAAAGTAGTAGCCTTTTGAAGAAGTCCTTTTGTGCCCTGCAGTGCAGTGTCTCCTGTTCACCAGAACCTGGTTCTTCAGGGGTGTCTCCTATGTGTGTTGCGTGTATCCTGCTGTTGTAGCTGAGCTGCTTTTTCCCTTAGTCTGGTCGTCTGCAGTGGCTCACTTTGCCTGTTGTGGGCAGTGTTTGGTCCCTGTGGTGTTAGTGTGCCGTTCTGGGCCACCTGAGGTTTGAGTGGAGTCATACCAGGTGTTTGCAAGATACGTAGCACTGAAGTGCAGGGTGCTTTCCCTGTGTTGTGCCCTGAGAAGTTTTCCTTGGTGGGTGGGGCCTGTAGTCAGACCAGCTGTCTGCCCCCAGGCCACTGCCGGAGCGGCAGTCTGGCTGCTGTGCGTGGTTATCTTTTCCCTGTCCCCAGGGCAGGGGTCCCTTTGGAGTGGTGCTGGCCTCTGTTGGAGCTGCTTACACATTGCCAGGCTTGTGGTACTGCTTTGGAGGGGCTCTGGCCAAGAGCATATTGGAGGGGGTGGATCTGCCACATTCACGGGGCGAGATGTGCAGTGTTTGCGAGGTTTGCGGGTGGGTCCGCTGCGAGAGGGGACCTGTCACTAAGCAGAACTGAGGCCAGCTGGCTTGGAGGGGGCGGCTCAGCAGAGCAAGTGGGGGCTGGGGGAGGTACGGTGTTATCAAGGTTTGCCAAACGCTGGTCTTCTAGGGGAGGGGACCCAGAGTGCCAGGACTGAGGCAGTTCTGGCTGAAGGGGGCAGATCTGCCACAGCATGGGGTGGGGAGGTGGGGGATGGGGGGTGAGGGGTGGCCTGGGGCTGTGCTATTAGCAAGTAAGGCAGCAAGTGTGGGTGGGGTGCTTCTTCCCGAAGGTGGCCGTGTGTTTGCCTTGGGGGTGCAGGGGAGGGAAACGGTGTCAGCCAGCTCCTCTGTTCCTGGAGGAGTTCCCCCAGTGATCCCTGAGACCACAACAACGCTCCCTCTGGTACGGCCCAGGCGTTTTTCAAACTGCTGCCTCTCTGCTGTATCTCCGGGCTTGTTTGTGGTGCTTTCTCTCTAACGGTGGGGACTCCGTTTCCTCTTGCCCTCCAGGCTCAGAGTCGAGCCTGCTGATTTTTTAAATTCCAGGTTTTAAGTCGCCCTGGTTGTAAGAACTCATGAAATTATTCAGAAAAATTGAAAGTAAAATTGGGAAAAGTTTAAACCAAATACCAGCTGAAAGAAACCCTGTGAAGCTGCATTGATACAAAATAAAATAGGTTTTAAAGCAGAACCATTACTGTGGACAGAGAGTCTCTAAATAATGGTGAAAGCTTTTGTTCACCAGGAACATATTACAGTTCTTAACTTTTACGTCAACCAATAACATTCTATTTATGCAAAATATGTTAAGCAAAACTTGGCAGAATTGCAAGGAGAAATTGAAATCATATAGGATATTTTAATACCTTTTAGTAGTTGATAGGTGAGGTCATTTTTAACAATCAGTAAGGACAGAAAAGATTTGAACAGCAGAATTAACAAAGTTGTTCCATGACCACATGTAGGACATTGCTCTCAACAAAGGAAAAGAAATATACCTTCTTGTCAGACACGTATAAGCCATTTATGAAAATTGCCTGTGTAGAGGGTCATAAAGCAAGCTTCAACACATTTCCAAGAACTTCTGTCGACCACATTCTCTGACCACAATGCAATCAAGCTAGAAATCAATAACAAAACATAGAGAACCCCATCCATTTGGAAAGTAGGAGATATACTTCTGCATAATTCATGGGTCAAACAGAAATCATAAAGAAAATTAGAAACTATTTAAACTGATAATAAAAATGCTACAAATGGAGGCCTATGGGATGCCATAAAAGAGAAAAGTTAACCTTAAGTGCTTACATTAGAACAACAAAAAAAGGCTGAACATTACTGAGTTTACTGACCCATTTAAGAAGTTATAAGAATATAATAAACTTAAGGAAAGCAGAAGGAAGGAAAAATAAAGAGCTGAAGTGAAAGATATAGAAAAGAATTAAATATTATTTTTTAAGATTTTATTATTTGACAGAGAGAGAGCAGAAGCAGGGGGTGGGGGTGGCAGAGGGAGAGGGAGAAGCAGGCTCCCCGCTGAGGGGCTCAATCCCAGGCCCCCAGATCATGACCCCAGCCGAAGGCAGATGCTTAACCGACTGAGCCACCCAGGCACCCCCAGAATTAAGTATTATTAACAAAGTAAAATGCTGGTTTTTGGAAAGAAGAAAATTGGCAAGCATCTGGCTGGGCAGCAGGTCTAGAAAAGTCATTGATCCAGATGGATGCAGGAGGACTGCAAGGCCCGTAAGTGATATGTCTAAGAAGAAGGGAACAGATGGGTTACCTCACGTTTTTGAACTCAGGGTGAGGAGACTGGTGTTTCTTGCAGAGACTTTGGAGACAAATTAAGAGTAGATGATGGAAAACTAGGCACCTGAAGACAGCTGGGGGCCGGCCAGGGCCCTAGGGGGAGGAGGGGCAGGGAGGGGGTTTCAGCCAGGGCCATGCAGGATGTGGGGGGGCAGGACGGGGTGGGGTGGGGGGCAGTCTGGGCCCTGTGGGGTGCGGTGGGGTGGGGCTTTTTCAGGAGGACAGGGGTGGAGTCAGGCTGGATGAGGAGGCAGGGCAGCTGGAGGGTCAGACTGTGAGGGACTGCTGGGGCGCGGGGTGCTCACAGGGACTTGAGCAAGAGGCTGGGGGATCTGATGGTGGCTGGAGGAGCAGGGCTTCCTCCAGGTTTGTGTTCTTTGACCCAGTGATGGCCACCTGAAAATGGCGGTGGGTCTGCAGGAGGGTTCAAAGCCACAGATGAAGCTTCTGGCGGGGGGTGGGGGGTGATGGGGAGGCCGGCTTGTCATTTCCCTACCCTGCAGGCTGTGCTCCTTGATGGCTCACACTGTCATCTTAGTTTCACCAGCAGAAGTGGGGAGCACTCTTCCTCCAGGCAATTCGCAAATAATAGAAGTACACACTGTTCTCTTTTAAAAACTGTTTACAGTTCTTAAAAAAAGCTTATTTCAAAAAATAGCATTTGGGTCAACTAATTTATAGTATAATAAGTAGAACCATCAGATGCACAAGTATAATGAACAAATCTTAATTATTCATCACTAAGTGTTGTGTTAAGATGTCTGGAATCTATAATATGGTTACTTTTGAAGACAACTTTCCTTTCAATGTGCTAAGAATAGGAGTGTGCCCTATTTCTAACAAATGGTTTCACGGTACCAGAAAATGAACCTCTGTCGCCATCCGAGAAACCACATGTCTGCTTTTTTATTCTCAGTTATATCTTTCCTTTTGCGTGTTTTAATTTTAATATGTCTAGGCTAAGAGAAAATTACTTTTAAAAGGAAAGCAAATGGCTTACTTTTGTAAAAATTTTTTGGTAAAGTTTTGAAAACAACTTTTTATTATGGACCATTTCAAGCACCTGCTAGGTGCCCAGCTTTGTCACAGCCACCAGTCTGTCCCTGTCGTCACATGGCCTTCAGTCATGGGATTAGGGCCTGCCCTACTCAGTGACCTCACTGAGCTTGATCACATGTGCCACGACCCTGTTTCCACATAAGGCCACATTCCCAGGTGCTGGGGGTGAAGACTTCAGCGAGTCTTTTTGGGGGACACAATTCAACCCGCAGTAGCTGTTTCGAACTGGGATTAAGAGCATGGGCTTTGGAATGAGGCCTGTCATCAAGCCCCAAAGTCCTCGAATTCCAAGTGGTACCAGCCTGGCCGGGTTACCACCTCGGAGCCGATAAAGACTACCTCAGATGTTGTGTGAGGATCCGAGAGCGCCTGGCAGGAAATGCACCCCCTGGTTTGTAGCTTCTCCTCCCTCTTGTCCTTTGCGTTGTTATTTGTGGTGCTAGTGGTTATTAATAGATTGTGGTCGAAGCGGCCTCATCCAGAAGGCGAGGTCGCAGCGAGGCTTGAAGGTGCGGTGAGGGAGGTGGCTGAGCTGAAATCGGGGCCGGCGGGGGGGTGCTGTTCCAGGGAGAGAAAATCGCTGGAGCAAAAACCTTAAGATGCTGTGATGTCGCTCTACTTTTAAAATTTTCACCCTGTGCGCTAGGGCTCCTGAGGGCTGAGATTTGTCGTGTTCACAGATGTGGCCCAGACCCCTCGGACAGTGCCTGGCCCGTGATAGGTGCTTTGTGCACAGCATAATAGTTGCTAAATAAATTAATTAATATGGAATTCTAATTGATCACTACTAAACAACTACTCTCTTTGATGTGGTTCTGGCAAGTAACAGGGATGACGTCATTCCAGGCTGGTTTATTGGAAATCCCCCAACCAGGGACCATCCACCTGACCCCCTTCCACCTGCCAACTCCTTCCACCCGCTACTTCTGATTATGAATTATCCCAAGGGCTGTTCCTCAAACAGCATTTTTTTTTTTTTTTGGAAGTTTCTGGAAATTGTTTCAGCTGTTAAAAAGAAGACAAGGTGCAGAGAAAGATGGTACATGGGAATTCTCAAAATATGGAATGGCTGCTTCTGGATTTTAAGAGGGTCAGGAGTGAGCTTATCAAATCCTCTGCGTCTCTGGAGGTGTGAAGGGCTCTCTTGGTGCTCATGTCTCTCTGGTCTTTTCCACTCCCAGCTCCGGAAGCCAGCCTCATTTTTGTCTCTGAACAGGCGTGGCTGTCCTTTTCTCCATTCTCCTCCCACGGGAAGGGAGCTTGGCCCTTGTGCTGTTCCATGCTCTACTATCCCAACCAGTCGGGGCAGCCCTCTGCTGTGACCGCTCACAGGCGGTGGGGGGTCT
>NW_023270680.1:592353-654126 GCF_011800145.1 Mirounga leonina
AGCATAAGGCAGAGAAGACGGCTGCCTCGGAATTTATAGATGACACTCCATATTCTGCGGCGCCTCTCTACCTTTATGAAGTAACCTGGCAATTTAGGGGAACGGCTTCACGTGCTTGGAGCCTGTCACCAGCCCCTGATCCTAGTGGATATACTGGCTGTTACCAACCACTCATCAAACGTTGGGCGGACATTCATGAAGCTCCTCTCGGGCCCAGGGATGAGCCAGTGTAAGAGTATGGAGACGAGTGGGCTACCCTTCCCTTCCTTGAGGGACTCGGGGGACCGCAGCATCAGTGAGGACAAGGCCTGCCGCTAACACTGGCAGGTCCTTCCACGTTCAGGGGGTACCTTACACGTGACCGTATGCGTGTGCACACGTATTTGTCCATCTCAGTAACTGGACAGAGGGAAAAGCCAGGTCAGGAAAGGCGAGGGGTTTTACAACAGTTTCCTGGTGCGCAGGGCAGTACTGAGAAGCCCATCTTCTGTCCCCAGGTGCCAGGGGGCCTCCAGCACCACCCTCCGCCATCCAGGCAGGAGGCAGGGTGGACCAGGCCTCCGGAAGTGTGGCTCACCGTTGTCGGAGCGGGGAGGTATCCGTCTGTGAGCTGGGGAGAGTCCTGCGAGCCTCCACGGTGGAGGTAGCTTTTGATTTGGCCCCAGAGAAAGTGGTTGAATGTCTGCAGGTGGGAAGCGAGGTGGGGGACCAGTTCAGGCCGGTGGGCAGGCGTGCAAGGCCTGGTGCTTTGAGAAGGGCAGGGAGCAGGTGCATCGGAGGCTCAGCAGGAGGAGAGGGCTGCGGGGGCCTGGTCCCCACTCCTGTGGGGCCTATGATGGTTTTTGAGCAGTGAAATGAGTTGATGAGAGTTTTTTTTTTTTTTTTTAAGACTTTATTCATTTATTTGAGACTGAGAGCATGAGCCCCGGGGGCAGGGGGGTGGGCAGAGGAAAAGCGAGAAGCAGACTCCCCGCTGAGCAGAGCACCTGACGTGGGGCTCTATCCCAGAACCCTGGGATCATGACCTGAGCCGAAGACAGACGCTCAACCACTGAGCAACCCAGGTGCCCAAGATGATGAGAGTTTTGGTTTAAAAATGCAACTTAACAGCTGTGACGAATGTAAATTGGAAGGGTCAGCTTTTGGGGCTCATCAGTCTGGATGCATTCGAAGGCTGTCAGAAAGGCTGCCACTTTATGGTCTTTTCAAGGGGCGGGAAGGAGAGGAGGAGGATTAAAAAGCTCCCGGAAGGTTCGGAGGTTGCCAGCATCTCTGCTTCGTGTGTGAGGACAGCGAGTCCCACGTGAGGCGCCTGCGGGGTGTTTCGGAGAAGGTGGTGACTGGGCAGGAGTTTGGGGGCTGGGGCCGCAGATAGAGGTTAAGGTCTCCTGAGCGTGACCCTCTCCCCGTCCCCCTGGCCAGCCCGTGGGGAGGCCTCGCGGCCCGAAGGGAGCCGACCCCATGGCTTGGGGAGCCTTGTTGGCCAGGAAGCCAAAGCAAGGAGGGCGCCAGGTGTGCGTGGGCCACAGGCAGGGGCCTGCTCTCTCCCCTCGGGTCTGCTGGCCGGGAGGTCGCCAAGGCTCGTGGGCAGCAGCTTGCGGTTCCCTTGGTCTTTACAGCTGAGGCCGCGGCCCTAAGCAGCCCAGGGCGAGGCTTCGGGCCACTTCTTATTTCTCCCAGGCCTCCGCAGCACAGCTTGGAAGAGGCATGAAGGAAGGGAAGGGACCTGTTCCCAGGCACGTGCGCTCGGCTGGCGGGGAGAGGCTCTGCCCCTGCAGGAGGGTCCGACGCCTTTCTCCCTGGGGCTGGGAGGAGGGGTGTTTCCCTGCCTTCTGGGACTGTTGTGGTGACCAGTCTCCTGGTTGCCGGAGCAGGGGATGGGAGACGGCCAGAAGCTCCCGACACTGGCGAGTGGGGCAGCTGTGAGACCAGTCCTGCATCTCCAACCTACCAGACCGACGGAGGTGCCCCTTAGGCTCTGGTGTCAGAGGAGAGTAGGTGATTGTGATGCGGGCTTTCCAGAGAGGGAAGCCCATACTTGAAATCAGAGCAGCGTTTCAGCGAGTCTTCAGATTCCCATCTGTGAGTTCTTGGAGGTGGAGGGCAGCAGTATTTCAAGCACGGAAGGTTCTAGAAGGAACTAGGTACCTTTGAGAGCCAGGTGATAATTGTACCATGCCCTTGCTTCGGTCGATGTCTAAGGTAAATTCTGTGCAGTGTGTTAAGTCCAAGAAATAAAATCAGGCTATGTGTATGTAAGTGAAACTTATTTTCTAAGTATTTCCCTCCGGGTTGGAATTTTCTCCTGAGAGCGCTATTATGCAAAGCAATATTTTCTTTTTGGTGAAAGAGCTTTGGAAGTAAATCCTTTGGAATCCACCTGTGGATTATTTTGACTGTCTCCCTTCCCAGAAAGGCTGCCTGCTGAGTTTTTCTTCCCCAAAGACAGATGGGTTCAGTAAGGAAGTAACAAATATAACCAAAATACCCGGAAGATTATACTTGTTTAGGGCAGAGTGTCTAAGCTCATTCCTTACTGACATCTTGGGCTGGATACTGTGTCATGGGAACCATCCTCTGTAGCCTCTGTGGTCTCTACCCACCAGATGCCAGTAGGACACGCCACCCCCCACCTCTAGTGGTGACAACCAAAAATGTCTCCACTTGGCCACATGTGCCCTAGGCTCCAGCATCTCCCCTGGTTGAGAACCAGTGGTTTAAGAGGATTGTCTGCTCATGCATTTCTGTAGGAGAATCTAGGAAATGTCATTGGTTTAGTAAATCTGTTTAGTTTTTCTTAGAGATTAGAATATAAAACGGTATGGACGCCCTTCTTTTCTGGAACAGATGTGGTTAGTGTTGATACGCTCTTTCATATTCATCACTCATTTGCTCACAAGCCTTTGGGTGCGTGAGCTCCTCCTTGGTGTGAGGGCCACGGCGGGGCGGGCGGTGGGGCAGGGGGCAGGCCCAGCCAGTGGCAGTGAGCGGGCGGCGCAGGGGGTCCCCTCGAGCCTCCCGGGGAGCAGGTGTTGTAAACAGCTGAGGGTCGTCCAGCAACGGTGCCAAGGGGGATTCTCTCAGGTCAGTGAGGCCTTTCCCTTAGAATCCTTCCTTCATCTCGCTAAAGTGGCACTTTTCCTTCCTTCTAGAAGGGCACCGAGAGGGCACTTACCGGAACCCAGGCTTTTTTCACTTGCTGGAAACAGCTCCTGGATAACAGCCCTCCGCCTGGCAAGTGGCTGGTGCACTCAGGCTGCTGCGCAGGCTCACACTTGCAGGTGTGGCCCAAACTCTGGCGCGGGGCACTCGTACACACTCGTGTGCGCCACACAGACCGTGTGGACTGAAAACAGCGGTTTTGAGTTTCAAAACTGTGCCTTAGGGGCTCTGTGCCTTTCTTCCTCTCTCCCAAACATTACCATTAACCTGAGGCACGACCACAGTTGTTCCTCCGGGGAAACGGACCCATACGCTCTCATATTCGGCCTCTCAGGAGATGAAAAAAGTCATGGCTCGGTACACGACAACCTGCACACCAGTTTTTCATTAACTATACTCTATTTAATAATGGAGAGAGGTAAAGTTTATGGATCAAGTCGTTAAGGGTTTTTTTTCTGATGATGGAAAAAGATACGAGAATTCATGTTCTTCATTTGGGGAGAAATACCTGAATGGGAAACTGCATGTAGATTTTTAATATGTGCTGAAAGACATGGTATTTTAAAGAACTTCTTTAACAAAATGGTCGATAATAAGATTTATTTTAATTTTTCAATCTGCCAAAAAAAAACCCCAAAACAAAAAAAATCAAACTATACTCATATATATATATATATGTATATATATATATATACAGTGTCGACATTTTCAGAGCACTTACATTAGGAAACATTGTGTTTCTTTTCAACCATATGACAATACTGTATATGCCACAATAAAATTTACAAAAACAGTTCCATCAGCAGTCATACAAACATGATTTTACATTTCAATACACAAGAAAAAAATAGACATCTTCCCGGCACTTTTGTTTCCTCATAACCGCTGCCTGTTTCCAGTTTCCACACGTGCTTTCAGACACTTCAGCTTTTAAAACCTAACAGTGGCTATTTTAGAAGTCCTATCCTCTCCAGATGCAAACTTAAATGAGAAATTTGCCATTTAAAAATAACAACCAATGGTTTATTAATGGGTACGGTGAAGCTTCCCCACCACGATGTGTAAAAAATTGCATGAAAGTAAAAATAAATAAAGCTGTTGTAGAGCAATTTTGTTTACATCATAGTTCAGAACAGACACTTAGAACATAAAACTGTCATTAAAGTTTTATAAAGTAATTATTTATATCCAAATTACAACTGTTCAACAAATCTAATGAAAACAGACTGATTTGGAAGGTCCACAGACTTTCACGCCCCAGCACCGTGTGGCTCTAAGCTGCCATGGGCCGCGGTGATGACGTGTCGCGTGTTCTGACATAAGGCACTAGGTCTGAAGAGGCCATGCGCTCGCCTTATGTCATATTACCTGTTACAGACCAGTGAATTCTTTGAAATGAAAAGTAATAAAAATTTCAGGACACAGTGCACTTTAATAACATACAGCATTTGAAATCGCTCAGACAAAGGTCTGAAAACAGTCTTTTAATGCAAGCCTGAATCTCCAAACACATAAACTCTGTTTCTTATGCTCAGTTTCAGTATCACTGGAAAAAATACCCATCGCTAAACCCTGATATACATTCTTAGCCATTTGACTGTCTTCTGTCACGGTCAGTGTTCATGAGGCAAAGCGTGACCCAGAATCTCTGTTCAGGTTCTCCTCCAAGGGCTTCTCCACTCACAGTGGTCATTCTGCTTCCGCCTCCTTCTGTTTGGCACCTGTTGGTAGATGGAGAAATGAAAGTCTCAAAGCAACAGAAAAACACGTCGCAGCTGGGCCTGTCCTACACATAGGAGCAGTGGTTCCCCCCCCCACCCCGCCCCCCGGCTTGGTGGTCTTCACACGTATTCTGCAGTGCCTTAGGAGAATGTTCTAGGTGTCGGGAGGTGGGGACAGGAGACAAGCAGGTGGCTCTAAGCGCCCCACCCCACCTGCAGTCACAGCAGCCCACTTCGAATCTGTGTTACCATGTCAGAAGTCAAAATATGCAAGATTCAGTTTGAAAAAAAGAAAAAAGGGTTCTAGCAGCAGAACTGCTAGCATTTTTTTTTTTTTTAAAGATTTTATTTATTTGACAGAGACACAGCAAGAGGGAACAGAAGCAGGGGGAGTGGGAGAGGGAGAAGCAGGCTTCCTGCAGAGCACGGAGCCCGATGCGGGGCTCGATCCCAGGACCCTGGGATCCTGACCTGAGCCGAAGGCAGACACTTAACGACTGAGCCACCCAGGCACCCCGAACTGCTAGCATTTTTAAGAGAAGGGACGCATGTGTTTCAGTGAAGGTGCACGGTGCTGTCACACAGACCCTCCTTCCTTGTGCTTCGCTTTACTGCACGTTGCAGAGCAGTCTGTTCGTACAAACTGAAGGTCCGCAGCAGCCCTGCATCAAGCCAGCCACTGGTGCCGTCTGCCAAACAGCGTTCGTTCCGTGTCTCTGTCACATTCTGGGAATTCTGTGTTTCAGAGTTTTTCATTATTTTACCTGTTATGGTGACCTGCGACCAGTGATCTTTTTCTAAAAGATTTATTTATTTTGAGAGAGAGATGCGGGGAGGGGCAGAGGGAGAGAATCTTTCAAGCAAACTCCCTGCTGAGCGTTGAGCCCAATGTGGGACTTGATCCCACGGCCCAGGAGATCATGACCTGAGCTTAACCAACTGAGCCACCCAGGCGCCCCTCAGTGATGTCTGAGGTTACTGTTGTAATTGTTGGCACCACGAACCACACATATAAGACGGCAGCTTAATAAATGTGTGCGTGCTCGCTGCTCCACTGACGAGCCTTTCCCCGACCCCGATCCCTCTCCTCGAGCCTCCCAGTCCCTAACACAGTTCAGCAGCTAAAGCAGGAGAGGAGAAGGCAGCGCCCGGCTGCCCAGCTCCGCGGGACAGGCCGCCCTCTCGCGAGGGGCCAGCGCGGCCGGTGACCTGCCCTCGACGCCGGCGCTCGGGGCCCTTCTGAAAACCCTCGGGTGCTCAAGGACGAGGCTAAGCGCGCTCGGCCCGTGCGCTCGAGCCGAGGAGAAGAGGACGAGGAGCGCGGCCTGACGCGGGCACCGACGGGCCGCACGCTCGGGAGCAAACGGGACCGGCCGAGCAGGGGCTGCTCCGGGACGAGCCAAGCACGGGGGTTCCCGAGTCCCCTCCCTGTCCGGGGGGACGAAGGACCCGGCGCGTGACAGCAGCTCGGCTGATGCGGCGGCGGCGGGGCCCGAGAGCACCGACCCCCCTTCCGAAGGCAGCTGTCCTGGGGGGGAAAGGCGCCCGCCGCGGAGGGCGAGCCGTCGGTGCGGGGAACTGCACGGGTGTCCGGGGAACCCGCGCGGCCGCGCCGGCCTCCAGCGCCCAGCACCCGAGGGGTCGAGGGGTGGGGGGGTGGGGGGGGCTCAGGGGCCGCCAGCGCCGCCCCCACCCTCCACCGGCAGGAAGACGGCCCCGCTGAGAGCTCCGGGGGCGGGTGGCCCGTCCGCAGGGGGGGCTCTTCCCGTGAAGGCCTGCTCGTGGTCGTTTTAAAATTCCTTGGATCTGCTTTATTGCGATATTCGCTTTATTGCATTGGTCTGGAACCGAACCCACAGTATCTCTGAAGTGCGCCTGTACACACTCATGAGAATGTTTTTAAAAAGCGTAACATTTATGGATATTTGCACGGAACACCTGTCTGGCTGGCACGTTTCCAAATGGGCCGGTGGGAGCGCTACCATTTTTCTCATCACAGCAGCTTCTCCTGTTTTAGCTTCAGGCACAAAACGACTTTGGAAAGAGATTAACAACCTATAAAAACAAGGGGCTAGCGAGTTGTAGCTCCTGCTTCCAGATCAGGTACTCACTGGTGGTGTGTGTGCATATATGTGGTTCCTTTGGATGGTCTAAGTTTTACTGTAGCTGCTGCTAAACTGTTGTGATGGCAAGTCGGTATCCTCCGTGGAGGACTGCGTCTGTCAGCTGTTGAAAAGAATGACCTCTGGTACCTTTTATTCGCGTAACAGTGGCCGCTTTCTAAAAGTGCCTCTTCCTGCCTAGTCCGTGAACACCCACCCGGTGGTGCGGCCCCTGGGTACGGATGGTGCCTCGTCGCGCACAAGCCGCTTCGTGCACGGTTTTGGTTTCAACTCAGAGTATCTTTGCAGGGTTGCAGGCCTGTGTCAGGCCGCTCGCTCTACAGCTGCGTGGGCAGAGGCTACACGAGCTGAGCAGCTTGCCCACACTCGGGCAGCTCGGAGGGCAGGCGGGGAATCAGGCCCATCGGGCTGCACTCGTCTGATGCTTACACGCTCGGTGTGAGCGTCTCAAGGGCTGCTGATCCGAGGCGGGCCGGCCCTGTGTTCCAGGAGAGTTCTGCTCCAAACGTTCACTTGTCATCCGGTTATTAGGAACACGGAGCGTCTTCCTAAATAGTGTTCTACACATTACATTGTAGAGAATTCTAATTCAACTACTATCTTTAGAACGTTATTTCTGTGGTAACGCACACTTCAAATTCTGGCTGTGAAACAGGGTTCCTCCCCACAGAGCAGTATTAGGGACTTAGAATTTTTAAAATCTCAAATGTGGATGGAAATGTAAACTCATGCAGCCCAATATTCTCATTTTAAACTTTTCAAAAAGTTATTTTAAAGTAATCTCTATACCAATGTGGGGCTTGAACTCACAACCTCCAGATCAGGAGTCTGATGCTCTAGTGACTGAGCCAGCCAGGAGCCCCAGGCAACATTCTCATTCTTATGGCCTGTGACACTAGGCATAAAGACGATAAAGAACTTGACTTGTTTGCTCTTGAGTTTGTAATGCACAAAGAATCTTGGCCACAGGACAGAGGAGGGCTGAAATTCTCGCTGACGCTGTTGGGCACATGTGTGCGTTGGCCCAGGCCTGCTGCCCGGGGTAAGGGGGGCCTTTTCTGAAGGTGCGAAGCTACGTGCCTGCAAGGAGGAGTCTGCTCTTGAGGAGGCCTTTTCCCACTGCGCATGAGGGAGCTGTGGAAGTTGTAGGTTAGTGTCATCGCACTCCCTGGACTGGTCTTGCTCCTCTGCTCGATGTCACGTGTGTGAGGTCGAATACAGCAATGTGTGTTCATGGTCAGTTCTGTGTGGGGCATTCCACAGAACAAACGTCATGCAATCTGCTGCTTCTGCTAGGTGTCTGGGTTATTTCCAGCTTTGGGTTATTACAAATAATGCTGTCAACAGTCTCATATTCATTTAGTCATTTTATCACTATTTCATGATTATGAAGATTATCGTGAGTTTCAGGTTCCCTAAGAGCTGAAATTGAAACTGTCCGAGGCCCCAGCGCTAGAGTTTCTGATTCCATGGACGGCCCTCAGGTGTTGCTGCTCTCACATCGTGGATGGGCTGTTTCTCACTGGTGCCACGGATTCCTTCCAGATGAGCATCTTTAGGTTATAAACCGACTGAAACCTAGTCTTGGCCAGTTTGGTTTCTGAACTCAAGAAAAATCAATACTCTAGTACATGCACACTTCAGACTCTCAGAAGTGACTTAGTCTGTGGTCTTGGCCTGTCTTGGCACAGCTTAGTCCGGCCCCAGGCTGGACTGTTTGTACTTAATGGGGGTGGGAAGGGGAGAAACAGGGAGAAGGAGGGCTGGTGGTTATTGGACCCTGCAGCCCACCCCTCGCCGTTAAACACGGCACACAGGACACACCAACCCCTCTTTCTTTGGAGGCCCCCCCATCTCCCTGCAAGCTCCCTGACTGCGCTGTGAGCGCTTGCTCAGAGTTGACCTGGCAGAAAACGAGATTAGCCACCAGTGCTGTTCGCTAGTTGATGTAATTTCCAAAGAGATCTTAGCTTTTTAATGGAAAAGGTTATGAATCTGGCAACGAATCCTCAATTATTCAGGCACTGTGGTCGTGGATAGGATGCTAAGAATACTTTCTATCAACTTTTCTCTCTCACCCAACTAGAACAGTAAAACTACAAAGAAAAACCAGACAGAAAGTGCACGGGGTTTCCAGAGGCGTGGGTGCTGGAGAAGCAGCTGCTGGAGGCGCCTGCCCTGCTCCCCGCTCAGCCTGTGTGCTAAGGGAAGGGCCGGCAGGCGGCACGCATACCTGCGGGCGTGAGTATCAGTGCTTGCAGGATGTCCGACAGGGAGATAATACCCACGATGCTATCTGCTTCGTTCACGACCACCAGCCGATGCACCTGCAAACGAGACAAGTAGCTCCCCTGTCAGTTTACAGAAGGTTCTACCTACAATGGGTATAAGCAAATACGTCTTTCATATACTATACAAGGAATACACCCCACGTATAAGAGACAGAAACCGTGTCCAGAACCATGAAAGGTCTTAGGCTCTAAAGTTAAAATGCAATGCTGACTTTAACTACTTGTAGGAAAAATTTGCCAGCTATGTCCCGCTATTCTCAGATTTTAGAATATTAACATATGAATGATACAACCCAAAACATGAACTATGATGTAGTCATAATACTCTTTTAAGCATAAGTTTTTACATTTTTAAAGTAGTATTTCAGTTTCTAGTAACTATCCACTACTGATTTACATGGAAAGACATCCAAGTGAGAGCTGGAACAGAACAGGTCACAGTTCATTGTTTTATAGTCTTTTCTCCACGAAGTTCATATATTAATATGTTCATATGGTTCAGAGGATAAATGAGCTATAATAAAGTGAAATAGAGTATATTCACATGTCATGTTCTACTCAGGTCTTTTATAAGCGAATGGCCAGAGGTATTACTCTAACAAAGCATCCTTAACACAGGAAAGGAGTGAGCAGGCATCAAGCTTCTCTGAGCACCTCTGACTTCCAAGCTTAAGCACTTAGGCCTGAGGCAGCCACACACCTGCTGGTTACCCTGGAGATGATCCTCTTCTCCCTATGTAACAGTTACCCCCCCTCCCCCCCACACACACTGTGGGGGGCACAGGAAGGAGGTGGAAAGGGAAGGAAATTCTGTTTTTAGATTTGTCTCTGATACTGTGTTGGGGATGCTTTTCACATCTTAGCTTGCTTTGGGTTTAAAAAAAAATGACTTTGTTCTTTCTCATGACATGACTTTTGAAAGTTTTTCTAGGGGAGTCTGGCTGGCTCAGTCAGAAGAGCATGCAACCCTTGATCTCCGGGTCCTGAGTTTGAGCCCCACATTGGGTGTAGAGATTACTTAAACTTGAAAAATCGCTCTAAAAAACTATAGGGTCTTCAATAATTCTGCAATACAATTATTTATAAATTAAAATAATAGCTTATATCTAGGATCAGAGAATGCTTTATCATCTATGAGACACATTTTGTTAACGATCAATAATGCTAATTCAAGGGGCGCCTGGGTGGCTCAGTTGGTTGGGCGACTGCCTTCGGCTCAGGTCACGATCCTGGAGTCCCGGGATCGAGTCCCGCATCGGGCTCCCTGCTCTGCAGGGAGTCTGCTTCTCCCTCTGACCCTCCTCCCTCTCGTGCTCTCTGTCTCTCATTCTCTCTGTCTCAAAAAAAAAAAAAAAAAAAAAAATGCTAATTCAATAACTCTCTTTTGAACTACTGAAGGTCAAGGGGTGGCCATCTCACCCAGAGAATTAATTCTACCAGGTAGAAATGACCACCAAAAACATTTTCTTGTCATTTGCTGCTGAGTCTAAACTAGTGAATATTCCTGGGTATCAAAAAGCTGGTGTGGTATTTATGTCATAAAAATAAATCATTGCTGATACTGTATGCCCTTTCTCCAACAACTGTATTTAAGGTAAAATTGGCCTTGGTCCCCCAGTAAGGAGTCATTGGGTGAAAGAAATTTTTTTTTTAAAATTAATTTTTTTAAAAGATTTTATTTATTTGAGAGTGAGAGACAGAGATAGCGAGTGAGAACACTGAGTGGGGAGGAGAGGGAGAAGCAGGCTTCCCGCTTGAGCAGGGAGCCCGATGTGGGGCTCAATCCCAGGACCCTGAGATCATGTCCTGAGTCGAAGGCAGACGCTTAACCAACTGAGCCACGCAGGTGCCCCAAGAAATTAATTTAATGGGGAAAAAAGTCAAGATGCATAATGAGAAAAGTATTGAATTACATCTTTCTTTTCCTCAATGACCCATTTCCTATTACAAAGAAGTATCTGCTTGCTTGCCAGATGAACTGAAAGGACAAGCCAATTACCTTTTTTCTTTTACCTGAGGGATATATGCTCCAACAAGAGAGCTCAGAATGGAGGAGCCCTGCACTCCCCGTGTTCTCCACATTAGCCAGAACCCCGCCACCCGGGAACAGCCAGTTAGTACTGTGCTGTGGGTCCTTCTAGCCTCTCTTCTGCACATATATGCATATAAATGAATAAAATCATACTATATACAGTAATTGGCTTTTTCTCTTAGCAATACATTGCTAATTTTTTTTTTCATATCAACCAAATACTCTTCTAGAACATTTTTCACTGTTACGAGGGACTCTATCATATGGATGTCCATTGTCCTTATAAATAGGATCATTACCTATGATCTTCAAAAGGCACGTAATTCTAAGGACCTTATTAAAAGTTAAGATGTATTCCTAAGTCAATGAAAACTCTTTGGGAAACAAGACTGATGGATATTAAATTCAAGTAGAAACGGTTAGGAGTTCATACTGAGATGCTAGTGAAATGTGTTCCAAAGGCCACAGTAGTGGTAATGGGGGCTGGGACCCCCCTCAGGTGAGCACAGGGCAAGGTGGAAGTCTGCAGTACCCAATGATGAAAACAGAGCTGTGTTTCTGTCTGACGGCTCCGGCAAGGGAGGCCGTCTTCTGATGCGACCCCTACTTCATATGTAATGTTAAGAACACCTGTTAGCCTAAAAAATTATCAGGGACTTTTCTTCTTGGACTGCATTCTCATATTTACAGTAAAAAGTACCAGAGCAGACATAGCATTATGAATGGATTCTGCCTACTCAGGGATTGTTCCAGAAAGAACACTGCTGCATCCTTCAGTCTAGAGAGGGATAAATGGGAGAACATTCCTATCCCTGGCTAATAAGAAAGGAAAGAGGGGCACCTGGGTGGCTCAGTCGTTAAGCGTCTGCCTTCGGCTCAGGTCATGATCCCAGGGTCCTGGGATCGAGTCCCGCGTCCGGCTCCCTGCTCAGCGGGAAGCCTGCTTCTCCCTCTCCCACTCCCCCTGCTTGTGTTCCTGCTCTCGCTATCTCTCTCTCTGTCAAATAAATAAAATCTAAAAAAAAAAAAAAAAAAAAGGAAAGAAATGATTTGGGGAGTGGGTATACTGAATTAGATGCGTTATCCAGTGATCTCGCTCATCTTTTATTTTAGTATACCCAAAAATCCTACACGCAGTAAAGTACGAGGGCACGTGAGTGCTGAGGGTCAGGAAGTGACGTTATCAGACTGTCTACTATTATCCAAATCAGGCAAGAGAGAAAATTAACTTAAAAAGATCAAAAGATAATTTTGATTTATCCTTCACTTTGTTAAAACTATATAATCACACATTTTTAACTTCAAATTCATAAATACCCTAATGGAACTCAAAGCTCTTGGGATATTTGTTTTCTTTTTTTTTTTTTTTTAAAGATTTTATTTATTTATATGAGAGACAGAGAGCCTCATGAGAGGGAGGAGGGTCAGAGGGAGAAGCAGACTCCCCGCCGAGCAGGGAGCCCGATGCGGGACTCGATCCTGGGACTCCAGGATCATGACCTGAGCCGAAGGCAGTCGCTTAACCAACTGAGCCACCCAGGCGCCCCGGATATTTGTTTTCTTAATTATGTATTTTTTAAACCATGGAGGTCTCTTACCAGTTTGATTCAACTATGATATTAGGACTTATCAATTCAATTCAATAAACATTTCCAGATCACCTACGCATCAGGCAACACGCGAGGTTCTGGAGAGGGAAAGCACGATATCCGACAGAACCTGCCTCTGCTTCCCTGGCTGTTCCTGCGATTCACAATCCATCCCCCGTGGCACCCCGGCCAGTGAGTACTTGGGGCAGTGCGGCTGGGGCAGGGGTGGGGAGGGAGGAGTGGCCCCGCTGCCTCACCTCAGCCCGCACTATTCTGTCCACGATGGTCTCCAGGATTTCCAGCTTACTGCACTTCACGACACCCTCGAAATACTGAGAGCGGTGCTGAAGGGCCTGGGTCACTGTGATATCTAGGTTATTGTAGGTTTTTTCAGCAGCAAGGTTCTGTAATAAAGTAACAATGAATTATATCCTTTCATTTCAATTCACATTCATAACCAAAATTAGTAAGTTTCAAGTGACCTGATTTTTAAAAACATTCATGTTCATCACCGTGCCAGGTTATCACATGCTGTTAGCAGTATTTCATCATTAATAATAATTAAAGCTTACGAGGTAGACCTTCGTCGTGGAGCACCCTTGTGACATAGCGTCGGCATGGCCTTCAGAAGAATCCCCCCATTCTTATCCTCTGAGGCTCTAGAGCCCACGTGAATAAAGCCTTTGGAGAGATGGACTAACATTTGTAAGGGGTGAGAAGCGCCCCAGGGTGCCCTGGCCCGGGGAGCCAGGTTTCCGCTGGGAAGGTGCTGAGGGAGCCCCGGGATCGAGCAGCCGTGGAGGAAGAGCAGGCCAGACAGGGCCCACAGACCCACGGGGCTTTAGCCTTAGACAGTCCTACTCAACCAAATTCCAATCAGCCTGTTTTGGGATGTCTGTTATCGTTAAGCAGAAGAAATGAAACAAAAGGGTTTGAGACAGCTGGTTGCAAAGAAGTATTTAACACTGCGATCAACATTAGGGCCAAAAATGATGAGCACATTTGGGGCTACTAAAGTTTCAGTTCACTTTCTTAGAAATACCATAAAACCCTAAGGAAGCACATTTAAAATGGGGAAAAGAAAGCAGCCAGAGGAAAGATGTAGCACTACCGCTAATAGATTTATGCTGGGGATTAAAAAATAGGACCTCCAGTCATTCTCCTGAATGCTTTTTGCTGTCTTCTTTAGAACGGTTGTTCCCATCAGCAAACAATGGGATCCTTAGCAAGGGATCCACAAATTCATGTGTGCACAGCACCTGCCTGCTGGCAGAATGAAGAATGTCTTGTGCATGGCAATAGGACCATTTAAAGTATTTACACATGCTATAGTGCTGGATAAACTATCCATATACTGAAAGGACAACTATAAAGTACTAACATATTTTTCACTGCTAAGCCAGTGAACATTAAGTACAATGACTATGGGCAGTCTACGGAATCCTCTGATCCACACATCCACAAAAGCTATTAAATTAGGGAAAACCGCAACAGATAAGTATGTTTTAAATGCATTCTAGATGACAGGTGTGACAAAATTAAAAATACTTACAATTACATCAAATTTGGAATAAATATCTACAACTTTTCCTAAAAATGAAAACAGAGGTTAGAAAAATGTCCTAGAAACAAAAAATAACATTTAAAATCTATCTTAACCAGATATTTACTAGCAATTAAGTATTGCTAAGTAACAAACTTGTCTAACTTTAAATGAACATGAAATCACATGTTAATGGAAGATGTGAAAATAAGCCAGTTAGAGTTCTCATTAACCTGAGGGCTCCTTGGTGCTGACTTGATCTGCCTTATCTAAATTTTCATCCCCAACCCCTGCCCGCCACCCATCGGATCTGATCCACTGACTACTCAACAGTAAGTTTGCCCCCAGGGGACAAAGTGTGGTCTCCGAGGCCCTGGTATGATCAAACCCACAGACCTGACTCATCCACCACAGGCAAGGCCGACACTCGTCTCTCTACAAAGACATTCAAGGCTTTGATGATGGGAGTGTCCGGGTGGATGAAGGCGATGTTGTGGTAGGTCCCAATTCCAAGGGCATCCAGGTTCTGCTTCATGAAGGCAGGCTTTGGCATATCAGACATCTAAACAGGAAGATAAACACAAATGCTCTAGAGCCCAAACAGACCTTTTTAATGTTCACATGTCCACACTTGGACAAAAAACTTACGTATAACAAATTAAAGTTCGTGTTCTCTAGCATTCTACCTGGCTGTCTGAATTAACATGGAAATGTTACGTATAAGAATTGTAGTTTTTGTTCAAACTGGTTTCTATTCTAAGCTTATAATTAACTACTCAGTAAAATACCGCAGAACACACAGATCGTAAGGTTCCCTTTCCCTTCACTCACTGAAAACATGGATGGAAGAGGAAACAAGAGGTCTCTTTGGAAATTAAGACCCATAGCCACCCAAGAATCCTTTATTCTTAGTTATTTATGTTAAATTCCTGGTCCTGCCGTCAGCATTATTTACGAAGAACCCACACATTTCCAAGCCCAGAGCGTTTGATGGGAATGATCTGAGTTGCGGCTAAGAAAGTCCTCACCCCATCCCACCCTACATCCTGAACTCTCCTCTGGAGGACTCTAACTTGTGATTACTAGGAACAAAGAACAAGCCAACTGAACAGAATTAAAAGAACCTTTAAAAGTTCACTTTTCTTTCCATGGGCTGTTTTAGAGGAGGAGGGAGAAGTCAGAAGAGAGAAGTCTAGGGTCACGTTTGACTAAAACAAAATAAGGTCTATGGTTTCAAAAATCCACCTTGTATAAAGGGTATAGTTGATTCCGTCCTCCTGGTGTACCTTATAATTATCAGGAAAAGATGAACAATTAGAAGAAACAAAATGTTCAAGTCAAAGAGTTCATCAATATTCAAATCATGAGAATCCTAGAAATTTAGAGAAAAAAAGAAAGACCTATTAGGTCATCTAGCCCATCTTGATGCAGGTTAACCCCTGTTCCATATTGTACGCCTAGGCTAACTGTCAAAAGTCTCCACGGGTAAGGCCACTTTTTCTCAGAAAATGATCTCAATTCAGTAAAAACCAGGATCTGAAATTTATTTAAAATTCTGTATTTTAATCTGAAAACCTCTCGCTGCATAGTCTAAGAGCGTGATTTAATTACCATATTGGCCCAAATGTAAGGCGGTACTGGCAGAAGCACCTCCTCTACTCTTTATGAAGAGAAAACACCAAGGCCTGTCTCCAGCTGATACTCCTCGTCCGCAGGGGCGCAGCCTCGAAAACGGGCTGGACTCGACCTCGTCACACCTGGGAGACCTGGGGCGGGTTTAACCCTCTGAGCCAGGCACCTCCGAGCTGAGGGGCAGCAGGGGGAGGGAGGCCACGAGAGGCCGCGGGGCGGAAACCACTCTGCCATGTGCCCGCGGTGACCTGCAAAGTCGTTCCACCTCGCAGTTTCACCACCTATAAAATGGGATTAATCAATATACCTACCTGAGAGGGCAGAGGCGAGGATTAGCCGTGTCTTGGGAAGTGCTTAGGACAGTAGCTGCCCCGTCATCAATGCATAAGAGTATGTAGCTCTGACAATTAATGTTATTTTACAATGCTTACTCTGAGGGGCTGAAAGCCTGTGGGCCCTGAATACACGGCCCCAGCCTGGGTCCCGTCCAGCCTGGACACCGAGGTGGCGGCCCGAGCAGCGCACAGGCCTGCGCACAACAGAGGTGACGTCTGTCCAGCCATCTCCACACGTCCCTAACTATCCCCGACACGGTCTCTCCACTAAACTGTGTGCTTTTCAGTAAACTTCCTACCGTCTTTCTTAGCTTTTATTTAACCACGGAGAGTGTTAGTTTTACCCGTAAACTACTAAAATATAGGACTGGCTTGATGGACATGGGATTCCTCCCACTTACTAAACCTCCTGTGGTTCTGCCTGCAAAATGGAAGCAGAGCCCCAGGAGGAGGAGCCTTGGCTCCTTTGCATCACCCCAGAATGCGAGTTTATTTCCGTAACTGAAGCTGTGTGGAAGGAAATGGGAAAGCTAATGTGATGTAGATTTTTAATGTCTATTAAGTTCTTTCGAAAAATGATTTCATGGGGCAGCTGGGTGGCTCAGTAGGTTAAGCATCTGACCTGTGATTTCGGCTCAGGTCATGATCTCAGGGGTGTGAGATGGAGCCCTGCGTTGGGCTCTGCACTCAGTGTGGAGCCTGCTTAGGATTCTCTCTCTCCTTCTCCCTCTGTCCTCCTTTCTCTCTAAAATAAATAAAATCTTTAAAAAAAAAATAACTTCATGTGATCTCTTCTGAAGCAGGAATGAGGCCTCCTACTGGTCACAGCTGACCAACTACTTCTAACCTCAAACTCAGTGCATGTAACCCAAAGGAAAAAAATTAAAGTCCTCTTGTAAAAACTCTGGTCCTTCTGAGCCTCTTTTAATACTGACCAAAGAGGTCAATATTATGGATGATTATGAAGACATCTCATTCCAAATACAGTTGAAAAAACCTACAGATAACACAGCCCGAATTTGGACCAACATGGTACTCTCTTGCCAAAATTTTATTTGCTTTGTGTTTTTCTATCACAGCAATTTATAATTAGATAATCCTGGGGACAGTATTTTTTGAATGTTTCCAAAACCATGATACCAATAAAGCATCATAAGGCAGTTTGCTATAAATACTGGCTCAATTTATCTTACACAGCACTTTCTTAGACTGACTTGCAAATTGCTTTACTGCCCTCATACTTTAAGTGATAAAATATTCTAATTTAAATAGAGAATTCCAAGTGTTTTTATAATTTTGATACTTGCACTGAAAGGCGATTGCTTTTTAATTGGAATCAACTTGAAGAATGTACAATTTAAATAGAACTAAGTTGAGAAATTGCAGCTGAGAAACGGAGACCTCCTAACAATCCCAATTCCAAAATTAATGTCTCCTACTGAGGTGATAGGAGCCAACTTACTTGAAGTAAATTAAAGTAGATGCAACTACATCTTTAGAAACACTAAAAACTACTTACAAAAAGCTGGAGGAACTTGAGGATTCTTTTGTGGGTAAGTATATAAAGTGCATTCCCACTGATAGGGTCAATAACTGGCAATCTGTGGATTTTATTTTTGATCAACGAGTATACAGCGTCGAAGAGGCTGCGGGAAAAGCCATCAGAGTTGTTAGGAGGCTTTAAAGAGAGATGTAAAACGCTCTGGACCACCCCTGCTTTAGAAGCATTTGCAGTGTTTTTACATCATAGCTTATAATAAAAGGTTGACTTGACTTAAAACCGTGTTTTGGAAAAGTTTTAAACTGGCTATCTCAGCAAATGTTTTGATTTTTTGGTCTGTGTTAATGGCAGATACAAGAGCCAGCTCCAGATCGCTAGAAGTTTCTAGCAGTGCATTTAACGCTGCTGTTCGAGGGACGGCAGCGGTGAGCCCCTGGGACCGCTAACGGACACCACCAGCGTCAGGGAGCTGTGGACCGTGCCCCGCACTGGGGCCGACCTCGTGCGGCCCACTCCGGGACCGCCAACCAGGAGACCGGTGCGTTTACCTGGTTGTTTGGAAATAAACTACTAAAAATCAGTATTCCACTTTTTCTCATTCGTGCTTAGAGTTTGAAGAACATTTTCATACAATGTGGAAATGTATCAGAGCTGTCCCAGAAGGCCTGGATCACAACGTATGTGCTAGAGCGCTACTGAGGGGCGGCGCGTTCTTCCGACCGCCTCTGGACCAATGTCTAACGGAGATTGCCCTTCAACATCGGGGCACATTAGAGCCCCTGGGGGCGGGGGGGCTGCTGTAATGCACATTCCTGGGCACTACTCTCCAGAGGCCACCGAGCAGGTCGGACGTGGAGCCCAGGCATGGGCAGAATTAACAAGCTCCCCAGAGGGTTTGTACGGCAGGTGATCAGGATTTTAAAACTGTTTAGTATGACCATCTTCCCAGCCTCTTATCAATCCTTTGGGCAAACAATGGCTGAGTCTATGGTCTCTAAATTTATTAAGTTTAATATATGAAATAAAGAAGGCTGTCCCCTATCTAGATTAAAAAAAAAAATCCATCAATCATGGAAACAAAACGAGAATCTGAATGAATGTTTTTAAAGGAGAAAAACTTTACACGTTTACCTTGCGTCTGGAGATATATTCACTAAAGGCTTAAATGTTTCTTGTAAATAAAGCTCTGTTTTTATAGAAAGAAAATATACAATTAGTAACACATTTGCCGTTTGCAATTATTACATAAATTTCTCTTCAGTTTACAGATAACAATTAGAAGGATTAAAAACCGAAATCAAATAAATCTACTTTACCTAACACTACTGTATAAATTATAGTTAGGACTATTTTAAACAACTTATAAACTGTTTTCAGGATGTTGCCATTGTGGAAAAATTAAATATTTGAAAACAGTATTACAATAGATGTTTTAAGGAGAAGAAAAGTCAAGCAATTGGACGGAAAAAGCAGTACCAGCAGAGGTCACTAGAATGCTACCAAATTACTATCACCCTCCGGAGATGAAGCGCTCATGAAATCCTTTAAAACTAATTTTCGTAAGTTTTAACAAACTTTGTTCTTTAAGCGTTCTTAAGTTTTATTTTACCAAACTAATGCTCAAAATCTGTATCTTGGGGATCTTTGTAGTCTATAGAAATTATCTTTCTAAAGATCCACTGTAATTGCCTTGCTGAGGTTTCTCTACAGAAAGCATTCAAGAATATCTTGACATTACCATTATTACTTCCGAATACCATGTAATATCAAATTGTAAATATACAATATAAATATAAATCTTGGTCTTACATTACTTATGTAGAATTTGATAAGAAGTATCTCTCTTGGTGTTAAGTTATATATTCATAATAGGCAGTGCTAAGATACAGATTTCATGTTGACCGAGTTTGTTTGGTTTGACTTAATAAAGCCATTAGAAATCAACTATATCATTCGATGAAACTTACAGGTCAAAGGGAATTAAAAGAGCCCCTAGCCCTTTAGAGAATTCTAATGGACGTTCAGATTTCACAGCTGCCACTCACAAAGACTGCTTATCATTCCAAGCAGATTTTCCATTTTTAATTAATGTTTTTCTGTCTACAGGTCCCTCCGTTTCTGTGCAGGCTTTTCTCTGAGACCCCTACACAAGCCCTCTCCCAACGTCCATCAGACTGCGTTCCTCAGTGACTCCCCCCCCGTCCAATCCCCCCCCCCCCGCCACCGATCCAGCATGATGGGTCTAAGAACAATCACACAGTCGTAGAATGAGAATTTAAAAAGTAGCTCCATTTCAGAAAAGATCCTGTGATTTTAAAGGGTTATTTTTTCATGTGATTTATCCAAATCTTCCAGTTTAAAGTTCATTTGTTCTATGTTTCTCCATAATTTGTAAAGAAATAATTATTAAATTTAAGAACAGATCCTTGCTTTTGTTAGTTGTAGGAGGCATTCCCCTGCTGCATTTTCTATATAGAGACATGTCTGCGGGCAAGGACAGCCACACTCAGAAGTGAGTGGTGACTCCACTGGGGGCAGCGGCTGGGGCCCAGGCGAGCTCATTCGTCCTTATGTCCCAGCCTTAGCATACAGACTCGCTGTAGGTTCTCCATAAATGTCCATTCAACAGAATGGATCGTATTTATAATAGTATGGTACACTACTGAGATTAAAATAGGAATGTTTTAATCATGTAGTTTATTAAGCAGAGAGAGAAGGATCCGTGAAGTTAAAACATTTTACACATTAAGAAGAACATTTTTTTCCTGATATTAAAAGATTTTTAACGCCCAATTGTGCTTACCCCTCCATGTTTCAATCTTATGTTCCTCTAATTCATAAATCTGTACCTGCAAATGAGAAAAATTCTTATTTACAAATGTTAACATATACTACATAAGAAAAATTACTTCATAACTACTGCAGAGTCCCATAATTCAGCAGGTGGAAACAAGATAATTCAGAAATACTGGAAATATAAAATGCTCTACATTTCTTTGAAGATAAATGTTTTCTAAATTTAAAACATAATTCAGGCACCTGACCGGCTCAGTCAGTGGTGCGTGTGACTCTTTTGCTCAGGGTTTTGAGTTTGCGTCCCACGCTGGGTGTAGAGTTACTTTAAAAATAAAAAATCTTTTTTTAAAAAAAAAAAAAATTTTTTTTTTTTATTCATTTATCTGAGAGAGAATGGGAGACAGAGAGCATGAGAGGGGGAGGATCAGAGGGAGAAGCAGACTCCCCGCCGAGCAGGGAGTCCGATGCGGGACTCAATCCCGGGACTCCAGGATCATGACCTGAGCCAAAGGCAGTCGCTTAACCAACTGAGCCACCCAGGCGCCCCTAAAATTAAAAAATCTTAAAAAAAAATAAACTAGTTATAATATTTTTATTATTTTAATATGAAAATTTCTGATACACTTAAATTTTGAAACATAAATGGACATATATACCCATTCCTTCTTTTTAAGGATACAGAAAATTTTTAGCAACTCTAGTTTAAAGGACAAAGGGTTAAACTGTGCTAAGGAGAGATAGAGGAGAATTTACAACCAACACCAGAAATACAATTATAAGAGGACATTATGAGCAATTATATGCCAACAAATTAGGCAATCTGGAAGAAATGGATACATTCCTAGAAACATATAAACTACCAAAACTGAAACAGGAAGAAATAGAAAACCTGAACAGACCCATAACCAGCAAAGAAATTGAAGCAGTCATCAAAAACCTCCCAACAAACGAGTCCAGGGCCAGATGGCGTCCCAGGGGAATTCTACCAAACATTTAAAGGAGAATTAACACCTGTTCTTCTGAAACGGTTTCAAAAAATAGAAGTGGAAGGAAAACTTCCAAACTCATTCTATGAGGTCAGCATTACCTTGATCTCAAAACCAAAGACCCCAGTAAAAAGGAGAATTACAGACCAATATCCCTGATTGAACACGGATGCAAAAATTCTTACCAAAATACTAGCCCATAGGATCCAACAGTACATTAAAAGGATTATTCACCACGGCCAAGTGGGATTTATCCCTGGGCTGCAAGGATGGTTCAACATCCACCAATCAATCAACGTGATACAATACATTAACAAAAGAAAGAACAAGAATCATATGATCCTCTCAATAGATGCAGAAAAAGCATTTGACAAAGTACAGCATCCTTTCTTGATCAAAACTCTTCAGAGTATAGGGATAGAGGGTACATACCTCAATATCATAAAAGCCATATACGAAAAACCCACAGCGAATATCATTCTCAATGGGGAAAAACGGAGAGCTTTCCCCCTAAGGTCAGGAACATGATGGGGATGTCTACCCTCACCACGGCTATTCAACATAGTACTGGAAGTCCTCGCCTCAGCAATCAGACAACAAAAAGAACTAAAAGGCATCTAAATTGGCAAAGAAATAGTCAAACTTTCACTCTTCTGAGACGACATGATCCTCTATGTAGAAAACCCAAAAGGCTCCACCAAGAAACTGCTAGCACTGATAGGGGAATTCAGCAAAGTCATAGGATATAAAATCAATGCACAGAAGTCAGTGGCATTTCTATACACTAACAATGAAGCAGAAGAAACAGAAATCAAGGAATCGATCCCATTTACAATTGCTCCAAAAACCATTAAGATACCTAGGAAAACCTAACCAAAGAGGTAAAGGATCTGTACTCTGAAAACTACAGAACACTCATGAAAGAAACTCAGGAAGACACAAAGAAATGGAAAAATATTCCATGCTCATGGACTGGAAGAACAGATATTGTTAAAATGTCTATGCTACCCAAAGCAATGTATACATCCAGTGCAATACCTATCAAAATACCATGAGTATTTTTCACAGAGCTGGAACAAACAATCCTAAAATTTGTATGGAACCAGAAAAGACCCCGAATAGCTAAAGGAATGTTGAAAAAGAAAAGCAAAGCTGGCGGCATCCCAATTCCGGACTTCCAGCTCTATTACAAAGCTGTCATCATCAAGACAGTATGGTGCTGACACGAAAACAGACACATAGATCAATGGAATAGAATAGAGAGCCCAGAAATGGACCCTTAACTCTATGGTCAACTAATCTTCAACAAAGCAGGAAAGAATGTCCAATGGAAAAAAGACAGTCTCTTCAACAAATGGTGTTGGGTAAATTGGACAGCCACATGCAGAAGAATGAAACTGCACCATTTCCTTACACCACACAAAAATAGACTCAAAATGGATGAAAGACCTCAATGTGAGACAGGAATCCATCAAAATCCTAGAGGAGAACACAGGCAGCAACCTCTTCGACCTCAGCCGCAGCAACTTCTTGCTAGACACATCTCTAAAGGCAAGGGAAGCAAGGGTAGAAACGAACTACCGGGACTTCATCAAGATAAATAGCTTTTGCACAGCAAAGGAAATAGTCAACAAAACTAAAAGGCAACCCACAGAATGGGAGAAGATATTTGCAAATGACATATCAGATAAAGGGCTAGTATCCAAAATCTATAAAGAACTTATCAAGCTTAACACCCAAAGAACAAAGAATCCAATCAAGAAATGGACAGAAGACATGAACAGACATTTCTCCAGAGAAGACATCCAAATGGCCAACAGACACATGAAAAAGTGCTCAACATCACTCATCATCAGGGAAATACAAATCAAAACCACAAAGAGATACCACCTCACACTGGTCAGAATGGCTAAAATTAACAAGACAGGAAATGACAGATGTTGGCGAGGATGTGGAGAAAGGGGAACCCTCCTACACTGTTGGTGGGAATGCAAGCTGGTGCAGCCACTCTGGAAAACAGTATGGAGGTTCCCCCAAAACTTAAAAATACAGTTACCCTATGACCCAGCAATTGCACTACTGGGTATTTACCCCAAAGACACAGATGTAGTGAAAAGAAGGCCCATATGCACCCCAATGTTCATAGCAGCTATGTCTGCAATAGCCAAACTATGAAAAGAGCCCAGATGTCCACTGACAGATGAATGGGTAAAGAAGATGTGGTGTGTGCGTGTGTGTGTATATATATGTGTGTATGTATATATATATATTCCTCAGCCATCAAAAAAATAATGAAATCTTGCCATTTACAATGACGTGGATGGAACTAGAGGGTATTATGCTAAGCGAAATAAGAGAAAGACAAATACCATATGATTTCACTCATATGTGGAATTTAAGAAACAAAACAGATGAACCTAGGGGAAGGGAAGGAAAAATAAGATAAAGACAGAGGGAGGCAAACCATAAGTGACTCTTAAATATATGTAACAAACAGGCTTGCTGGAGTGGAGGTGGGTGGGGAGATGGGGTAACTGGGTGATGGGCATTAAGGAGGGCACATGATGTGATGAGCACTGGTTGCTATACGCAACTTATGAAATACTGAATTCTACCCCTGAAACTAGTAATACAATATATGTTAACTAAATTGAATTTAAATAAAGAATAAAAAAAATTTCCATTTCCATTTTGTGGAAAACCAGCCATAGAAAATTTTACAAAGACCCTCCAAAATCTTTCAAGTGGGAGCTCCCAATCTCACTGAAAATTCAATAGGAATAAGGTTTGAAAGTAAGACTGGAGATCACCCAAGGAAGAATTAGCACATGTACGATCAACGACACTAAAACCGGAAAGATGAACACAGGGTCAGAGACCTGTGGGATGGCCTGATACACATGGAACTGAAGTCCCAGGGGAGAAAGAATGAGACAGAGAAAAACATCTGAAGGAACAGCAGTCAAAAACTTCCCAAATTAGGTGAAGAGCGAACCTAGAAGATCATGGAAACGTAGCATACCTGGAGCAGGATACACACAAGGAAAACCAGACGCAGGCGTGTGGCCGCTAGCGCTGAAACCGAAGGAAAGAGACAGTCTTGAACCAGAAGCGGACTATCCAGAGGACAGAAAGATAAACCTTTCTATTGACTTCTGATCCTAAGCAGTGGGAGGCCAAAGGACAATGAAATGACATCTTCAAAGTGTTAAAAACAACTGTTAACTCAGTTTCTATAAAACAGCAAAAGTGTTCTCCAGGCACGAGGATGACATCAGGACATTGTCAGATGAACAAGAACCAAGATGGTTGGTCACAAGAGAACTGGACGGCGTGGCCCAGACGGGAGCTCCTCGGACCGCGGGCGCCGGGGTGGGGGGGGTGGGGGGGGCGGTGCACACACCACAGGCAGCGGCGAGAGACGGCACCTCAGCATAAAAACTATGAATGCTTTTTCTTTCTACTCTTCATTTTGTTTAAAACAAAAATAAGGGCAGATTAAATGGAACTACATTTTATGTAAAAAGCTCAGTATTAGCTCCAAATAGATTGTGTGAAGTGAAAGCGGACTCTGAAATTCTTACCGCAACCAGAACGGTACAGCGCGGAGAGGTATGGGAAATACCAGTGGCGCTCTGCCAGCCACGACGGAGGGGACAGGGCTACACTAGTCTCCGGCTGCAGACAACTAGAAAATGGGGGGAAATATGTGCAAGAGCAGTTCTCAGACGTTGGGCAATCAGCAGGGCAGGACTGCCACGCCCGGGAGAAGGCACGCAAACAAACTGAGCCCACGATCACCACCTCTCTCTCTCGAGACTGTGGCCCAGTTGGGGCACGACACTCCTGCTGAGTTAGAGAGACAGAAATCAAAGTCTGGGCAGATGGAGCCAAGTGGAATTTGTGGGCAGAAAACCAGACAGGAGGAGCTGTCCAGAACAAGAAGAGAAGGCGGCGCTGAGATCTCCTTGCGTTTTTGACTGAATACTAAGCAGGTGTGCCCGGGGTGAAAGGACAGGAGGCCAGGCCAAGACTCAGAATGGAAGACATTGCGTCTTGACTAGGCAGAATGGAAAGTCCTCGCTAAACCACCAAGGAATTCCACGGAGATCCCAGAAGTAACAGAACTGAACCAAAGATTAACACTCTAACAAAGCTTAAAAACTGGTCCCCCAATATAAGCATTTGAAAAGATGCTCATCATCATTAGCCATCGGGGAAATGCAAATCAGACCCACAATTGAATAGCACCTCACACCTGTCAGAACAGCTAGAATCAAAAAGACAAGAAATAGTGTTGGCGAAGATGTGGAGCAAAGGGGACCCTTGTGCACTGTTGTGAGAATGAAAGTTGGTGCAGCTGCTGTGGAAAACAGTATGGACTTTCCTCAAAGAATTAAAAACAGGGGCGCCTGGGTGGCTCAGTTGGTTAAGCGTCTTCCTTTGGCTCGGGTCATGATCTCAGGGTCCTAGGCTGCAGCATGATTTACAATAGCCAAGATAAGGAAGCAACCCAAGTGTCCACTGATAGATGAATGAACAAATGCACACACACACACACACACAGGAATATCAGTCATAAAAAAGAATGGAATCTTGCCATTTAAATGTGGCAATGTGGATGGACCTAGAGGGAATTATGCTAAGTGAAGTAAGTCAAACAGAGAAAGACAAATACTAAAGGATTTCACCTAATGTAGAATCTAAAAAACAAACAAGTAACAGAAATATACTCATAGATACAGAGAATAAACTGATGGTCGCCAGAGGAGAATGGGGTGAAGGGACAAGAGAAACAGGTGAAGAGGACCAAGAGGTACAGACTTCTAGTTATAAAATGAGTAAGTCATAGGGGTGTCTGGGTGGCTCAGTCATTAAGTGTCTGCCTTCAGCTCAGGTCATGATCCCAGGGTCCTGGGATCGAGTCCCACATGGGGGGATGGAGTCCCACATTGGGCTCCCTGCTCAGCAGGAAGCCCGCTTCTCCCTCTCCCACTCCCCGCTTGTGTTCCTGCTCTCGCTGTCTCCCTCTCTGTCAAATAAATAAAATCTTTAAAAATAAAATAAGTCACGGGGATATAAATAAAACTGTAACTTTGTATGGTGACAGATGGTAACTAGACCTATTATGCTAATCAGTTTGTAATGTATAAAAATATTGAATCACTATGTTGTATGCGTGAAACTAATATAATATTGTATGTCAATTATAACTTAATAAAAAAGAATTTGGACTGTATATTTAGACAACTGCTTTTATAGAAATTTTGATTTAATTAGCTACTGCTGAGATTTTTATTTTATTATTTTAAGACTTGTTTTAGAGAGAGCGTGTTTGCAAGGGTGGGGAGGGGCAGAGGGAGAGAGGGTCTCAAGCAGACTCCCCACTGAGCGCAGAGCCCCACGTGGGCTGAATCCCACAACCCTGAGATCATGAGCTGAAACCAAGAGTCAGACACTTAACTGAGCCACCCAGGTGCCCCTTGCTGAGATTTTTAATAGGGGTTTAGCTGCATTTTATCAAAATATATCCAGTTATTGGGGCGCCTGGGTGGCTCAGTCGTTAAGCGTCTGCCTTTGGCTCAGGTCATGGTCCCAGGGTCCTGCGATCGAGCCCCGCATTGGGCTCCCTGCTCCACGGGAAGCCTGCTTCTCCCTCTCCCACTCCCCCTGCTTGTGTTCCCTCTCTCGCTGTGTCTCTGTCAAATAAATAAATAAATAAATAAAAATCTTAAAAAAATATATATCCAGTTAATAATCATATTTGTGTTGATTTTGCTAGTTCAAAAGCAGACATACGATCATTATAAAGAAAACCAATATTCACCTGCATTGGTAGTATTTAAGAAATCAGATACCTCATGTAAAATAAATATGGGATACATACAAAGTCTTTGGTAAAACTTAATTCTAAGAGTATCCTTTTTTTTTTTAAGATTTTATTTATTTGACAGAGAGAGAGCACAAGTAGGTAGAGAGGCAGGCAGAGGGAGAGGGAGAAGCAGGCTCCCCGCTGAACAGGGAGCCCGATGTGGGACTCGATCCCAGGACCCTAGGATCACGACCTGAGCCTAAGGCAGCCGCTTAACCAACTGAGCCACCCAGGCGCCCCTAAGAGTATCTTTTTTAAAAATAGATTTTATTTATTTATTTGAGAGAGAGTGAGAGAGCGCACCAGCAGGGGGGAGGGGGAGAGGGAGAGGGAGAAGCAGACTCCTCACTGAGCAGGGAGCTCGATATGGGACTTGATCCCAGGATTCTAGGATCATGACCTGAGCCCATGGCAGATGCTTAACCGACTGAGCCACCCAGGTGCCCCCTAAGAGTATCTCTTATGTTTTTACTTTCTCATTTTATACAGGAATTTAATTATTGGGCAATATTAACCATTACATGTAAAAAGAATAGTAATTAGATTGTCTTTTACTTTTCAGATACCCAAAATAGTAATAAAGAAAAAAAATTATACAATTCAGTCCTTGCCCACCCTTGCAAAAAACAAAACCCCCCCCCCACAAAGCAAGCAACCCCCCAACGAACAAAAACCAAAACCAAAAACCAAACAAGCTGGTAGAATCACAAAAATCATAGTGTTAGATAAAAGGCTTTACGTGGTTCTCAAACTATGCTGCTTTTTTTTTTTTTAAAGATTTTATTTATTTGACATAGAGACACAGCGAGAGAGGGAACACAAGCAGGGGGAGTGGGAGAGGGAGAAGCAGGCTTCCCGCTGAGCAGGGAGCCCGATGCGGGACTCGATCCCAGGACCCTGAGATCATGACCTGAGCCGAAGGCAGACGCTTAACGACTGAGCCACCCAGGCATCCCTCAAACTATGCTCTTATAAAACAGTTGGACCAGGGACCAGGGACCAGGGAGTTCTCCCACTAAAGTAAGCCAGCAGCAGTCTTTTTGTAACTGGCAGAAAAATATCAAAACTGAATTTCTCCAATTTTAAGGTTTACTTCTTTAAAACCACAGAGTACATATGGTTCTCGTGAAAAAAATTAGGGGGTAAGTGCATGAGGTTGCACTCCCAGGGACACAGGCCTGGGAAGATAAGCTCTGTGGCACCGGACCATTCATGGGTCCACGCAGTCACAACACCGCAACACGCCCATAATGTCATAAAGATCATAAATTTAGTGACTGTATATACACTGATGTGCCCTGCCCGTTATATACATACTTGTAAAAATCAACTACCAGCACCACCACCCCTCTACACATATGCATGACCGACATAAGGATTTCTGGCACTTACCATGGGTGACTTATAGTATCTATGTAGTATATTTATGAAATCTGTAATTGTTAGCATTCCTGGAACAAAGAATTATATGTTAAATATAAAACTATGAAAAATTTCACAGGATAAGCAAACCTGGAATATTTTCTAGAAAAGCTTCTAAAACATACTTTAAAGGTATCAAGCACAGTTTAATGTATTATATTATTTAGGACTATTAGTCTGTGAATTATCTACAACAAGCTAAGATAAATTTAGCTGAAATTAAACCTGACAATAAGTACAATGGAATCAACCACAGTATTTGGCAATTCAGTGATAGAAAACTTACTGATTAACATAAAACCTCACAGAAGACTTGCAGCTACATGTAAATAATTTAATATACTTGACAATAAGGTAAGGTATTCCAAAAGCTTTACACACAGGACACTTCCGGGGGCATTTGGATTGTTTCCTGAGAAGCATTCTACAAACGATAGTTCTTTAAGTATTGATTTAACCCCTAGTTATTAAGTGCCTACTATGGGCCAGATTCCAGGGCTACAGAGATGAAGAAGATATGAAACTACTTTGAGGAAACGGTCACCTAAAGCAGGAGGCAGAAAACTGGTAGTTTTAAATCAGCGTAATGCATACTAGGAGAGCCAACATCCGCCACCTACTGTGATCTGTACAATGAGAGATTCTGGAGTTCAGATACTGAGTTACAGGATGTTTCCGATAGGACAGCAATGACTTAGCGCAGGCATCGGTCACGTCTACATGGCTTCATTTGCCTGGTCCACAGAGCAGGGGCTGCCCGCATACACGCGCGCAAAGGCGGCCCACGGTCAGGGCTCAGCACAGCGTCCCCTGCGCACCCTGTTCCCTGGCCTCACGGCAACTGGCAAAGGCAGAGAAGCTCCTTCAGGGAGCCAGAAAGGTACTGAATCAAAAGAAACTGGATAACTAAATAAATATGAAAAAGAAACTCCGTGGCAGCACCTCAGTGTTTTGAATTTGCTAGTGGCCCCACCTGACCCAGACGTAAAAGCCAGAAGTCCTTTAGCCGGGCAGTATGTTTTCGAGGCTGAGTTCCAAACCAGCACCTATTAGGATACCTTGGGCTTTCTGCTTTTAGGTTCCCATTTCAGATTTCTTCCCAGGCCCACACTGCTTACCTACAAAGCTTTGTTTCTTACTCTCCCACAGAGGTGCGGCTCGAACACCATTGGCTACTAAGGCAAAGAAAGCCTTTTTCACCTAAAGACAAACAGGAGAAACAAAAACATCCTTTAAAGTCCATACGTCAGGGAGAAAAATACCTTCAACCAAAATATCCAACCAGATCTTACCAGTTATTTTCAATGTTAAGTTTTATAAGTTTGAGAGGCTAAAGAGAGCTGAATTTATTAACATCGGCAAAAATACTTTTGTATTATAAAGCCTGGAGATTTTTTGAAACTGAAACAATGCAATTCACTTCAAAAAATTTTTCATTGTATCTAAAGACTTTGTACACAGAGACTTTATACAGTTAAAACCGTATAAAAGAATTAAACTTCAGTTTAATTTCTCCTGTATGTGGTTGTTAGTTCATTTCAAAACACTGAAGTTATACCAAATGACCTGAAATGAAAATCTGTTTCTCATATGTTCAGTGACAAAACAAACCAGCATCCTTTCTCACTTCCTGGAGGCTGAGAAGAGGTATGAGAGATGCAATAGCCTTGCACACTGGTATCGTCTAGAGACAAATGTTCAGCGTGTGCCGGAGCCTGTTCAGGGTGCGCTCACATATGGCGTCTCCGTGAGCCCCGGCGACACAGCCCGTCTGGGGCACCACACCAGGTTGCTATGGCACCAGAGGGGGTGGTGTGTGAAAAGCCAAAAGCTCAGTGCTGAAGACGACCCTCTAAATGCCCAGAACAAATAAACACAGGTAAGATGGTTCCCTTTATTAAGAACTGAAGAAATGAAGATTAAAGCAATTCTAAAGTATCACTTAGAGCTGCTCAACAGGCCGATATTGTTTGGTTACAGCAGCTAATGCAAATCATTAGAAAAATACTGGAGCCACAGCGCACACCAAGAATCACGAAAACATTCATACAGTTTGCGCGCTAGCTTTTTCTCTGTTGAATTATGTAGTCATCCGAAATTTTAGGAGTAGGAATCAAAGATGTTCAATGTGGCATTATTTCTAATATTGAAATTGGAAAAATATCTGCCCCCAACAAAAGAAAATGCATTAAGTACTAGATTACCAGTGGGAAAGAAGTATCAAATACTAAAATTAGGAAGACCATGTTGAAGTAAAAGAAAGAAGGCTTATGGCAGTGAAAACCATCGGCTATACAATTATACATTACAATTATATAAAATATGTGTTTAAACGAAAAAGGTCAAAGAGAAGTGAGCAAAAAATTAAATGGTATTAGGAGCTGGGACAGTGATAGTGTGTTTCTTTGAAAAAATTTCAACGTGATATTTTCTTTTTAACTAAGAAAGAAGGTTCTCTCTCCCACTGTATTCCAAACCCCTGCTAACTTAATAATGAAAAGAAATGAGAGAATTATAGGAACCCAGACCTTCCTATCAGACTAGGATTAGTCATTCAGCACCTGTTTATGCCTTTATTACAACACATTTTGCCTTTGTTTGGCAGGAGTTATGTAGGTGCTCAGTTCAGGGATGATGGGTGGGTGAGGAAATCTCGTTCATTATTTTCTATACTTGTCCCAGCCCGGTCCAGCACTGTGTCCTGATGATGTACAAGATCATCGGGAACTCCACCTGTCCGCTGAATGAATGGCACAGGACTGGGAAGAGGCGTAGGGCCATTCAGGTGACATGAGAGAGAAACAGCAACTTGGTGGCATCCATAAACTGGTCAAATATTTTTTGAACCACAGCATGTATCAAGAACCACGAAAACACTCATGCTGCTCTTGTAACTAAATGGCACCCAGGGATGATGGGCCAATTTGTAAGGTCTGCTATTTCTACCTGGATGATGCTCTGGGAACCCTTGACTGTGGTCCCGGAAAATATTATAAAAGAATATGGGGGAGAAGTCACAGAGAAACAGATTTTAAAACACATTAAATATGAACTCAGCTTGTTTTTCTAAACTGGCTGGAGTAGCAAGGGAGTGGGGGGTATCCTGTAACCACAAATTACTTATTGTTTTCCCCCAAAAAAGAGATTTAAAATAATTTAGCAAGACCATCCATGACACCCTAAATGACCACAGCTGTTGAAAACCCATCCCAGAAGGTTGCAAGTCTGCCCAAGATGAAGTAACTACAGCAGCCGTACAAAACATACAGATCACTGTTTGAGAGCCCGGCGTGTGCCACGCAAGCAAGATTCGAGAAGCTACAACTCCCCGGAGAAGAGCAGCACGTGATCCGAACGCGATAGTCATTTTGGAATTTTTTGTGGGCATTTTCCAAATCATCTTCAAATAGGTGAATCTCAACAGAAAATTGGAATCTATCAAAAAGAATCAAATACACCCCAGGTGGGTTAAACAGAAACAAGACCACACCTAAGCACACATCACTGACAAGACGCTAAGAATCAAAGGCCAGGAGAAGATCAAGGCAGAGAAAAAAGACACGAAGACACTTTCAAAGCAGCAGCAACCCCACTGACAGCCCAGCAGGGGTCCGTCAGTACATGCTCTCGAATATACGGACTGTTCTTCAGAAACACACAGAAGTGGTGCTTCTCTGGGGATCATTTCCCTGACCAACCTTCACCCGAAAAGCTCTTAAACAGCCCTAACTGCCAGGAGGTGGGTATTCGAGCCTAACAGCCCGTGTAGACAAACCACCGACGGAAGGATGCGCAGCGCTGATTCTCAGTGCGGCAGGTCCACCCCGGGGGACACGCGGGCCACGCCACGGACGCCGGACGCTGACAGGGCGTGCGGCGTCCGTGAATTCTGCTGCAGCCGGAGGGTGGACGGTGGAGGGCGAGAACCCCCCCACTGAGGCGGCAGTCCAATGGCCAAGAGAACGCTAAGAATTTAGCGTGAGAAGAGCCATCACTGCTGCAAGAGAAGGTAAAACAACCCAACACTGAGGAGAACACTTGGAAGTAAAATACCTCCCGCTCCTTCTTTCTTTTTTTAAAGATTTTATTTATTTATTTGAGAGAGAGAATGAGAGAGAGAGAGCACATGAGAGGGGGGAGGGTCAGAGGGAGAAGCAGGCTCCCCGCCGAGCAGGGCGCCCGATGCGGGACTCGATCCCGGGACTCGACCCCGGGACTCCGGGATCACGACCCGAGCCGAAGGCAGCCGCCCAACCGACCGCGCCACCCAGGCGCCCCTCTCCCGCTTCTTTTCAGTGGGTGAATCGCCAGACTCACTAGAAACTTGCGTGGGCTCGGGTCCTTGGCCCTCTCCGCGCCTCGGCGTTCTGAGTTACGACACGGGGCTAACAGGTGATGTTCTCCCCACAGGTGACGAGGCGCACTAACTGGCCTCGAATGTGACGATATTCAGCAGGGCGTCAGCACGAAGAGCCACGAGGAGGACACGCTTTCGTGTCCTAGAGTGACCCAGCCAGAGGCAGACACAGATTCACCGTCCGGACTTCACCCGCCTGCTCCGCTGCATGGCCACACCTCGGGGCGGGAGGCACAGCTCCACGCTCCAAAGGCCCAAGACGGCAACCGGAAGGGACGAGACCCACTTCCGGAGCGTTGGCGCCGCTGACGGCAGCTTCCGGGCCTGGCCACGCCCCCCGGCCGTGACGGAGCCGCTGAAGCTCGGCTTTCTCGACACCACGTGCGTGGAGCTGAAGAGCAACTGCCGACTATACTTAGAAAGTTCTTCACAGTGACAGAAGGCACAGGGTGTTACCAGGGAACCAATAAACAGGATAAAAAGAAGGCTGGCTCAACCCGGCTCCAATCTGCAGGAAAAACTCTTGGGGGATCCTGAGTACCTCTGAAATTTGCTCAAAGTGTTACCAGTTTTAAAATGTGCTTTTCAGTAGGATTCTCAAACAACCAAATGTGATAATTAGGTAAGGCAAGATGGAAAATAAAATTTTAATATAGAAATGATTTTTTTAAAACCGTAAGCTCTAAGAGATTCTGGCAGTCTAATGCCAAGTGGAACATCTGTGTTCCAAAATATGGGAATCTGGTTCCTCTGACGCTTCACTGTTCTCTATACAGTTTTACCCTGATTTTCAGTAATTAAGCTGATCGTAGGGCTTTTAAAATTAACGCCGATGAACAGCTAAAGCTCTTGAAAACTACCTAATTTGGTTTCTTACTAAATTTTTACATCAGAGCTTGTCCGGTGGGTTTAACGCTACCTGCAGCATCTCTCCCGTCTCTGTAGCTCTCCACTGCACGAGGAGGGGGCCGGCTTCTTAGGTGAGGTACCCACGACCTCCACGCTCCAGCCCAGCTGACGTGTTGAACTGGTCTGCCCTTTTTTTTTTTTTTGGCACTTCTTTGTCACAAAGTTCCTTCTACTTCACGTGCACTTACCTATTACCATTCTACCTATGAAAACCCAGTTGACCTTTAATTTCTAACTCCACAACCGAAGTTACCCACGTCACTCCAGTCAAGGTTGACATTCCCTTCTCTCTACTCCCACAGTACCTCATTCAGCTCCTGTTACTTTTGGAGTTTCCCTCGTGTCTCCTTAGGCTTAAAAATGGCAAAGTAAACACATTTCTGACACGTTTTCCTGCTGAAAAGTTCCCCCCAAACTACAGGGACAGAAGCTGGAAATGGAATGAACTAGGAGGTCTGTAGGGCAGCAAGCAGATGGAGGGAGGTTAATGAGTGACAGAGCCTTGCTGGGGAGGGGCAAGGTGGGGAGAGAAGCAGACTGACCTCTCCTTGCATGCGGAAGACCCAAGACTGGAGGCCCTGGCAGGGGTGGGGACGGGGCCAGAGACGAACAGGAAGCCTGGTTCAGATCGGGGAATGGCCACAGCCGCCTGCCACCACCCGAGGATCATTTTCTGGACAACCTGCTCGGCAAATACGATGTACAGAGAGATACGAACACCGGGGGCTGCCTACGAAACCGATCAGTGACACCCGGCAAGAAGCCCACTTGTGCATCCACGCACATTGTTCCTGCACACCCTTCATTCCGAATAGGCAGCCCAGATTCACAGCCCCTTGACAAGACCTGGAGCACTGAAGCTGCAGACGCTCCAGCTACGGACACATCTTCCTCGGAGGGACACGGAAACAAAACTTCCCAGAGGTAGAACCAAAGGCAGAGAGAGAGAGAGGCAGGATAGAAATATTAAAGGATCACTTCAGGGGGCCCAAGACGAATCGAAGTCCCAGAGAAAAAAAACGGTAGGAAGAAAATTACTGAAGACGCGACACAAGGAACACAAACCCAAGAGACGTGCACGCCAGGTTCCAAAGGTGCATCATGGGCCCGGCACGAGGAATACAAAGACCACAATGAGGCATGTTAGTCTGAAATTCTGGAGTATCAGATATAAAGAGAAAATCCCAAAAGTTTCAGAGGGGAAAACTCATGTAAAGGTGGAGCATAATTTTAAAAAGTCACAACCGGGGCACCTGGGTGGCTCAGTTGGTTAAGCAACTGCCTTCGGCTCAGGTTGTGATCCTGGAGTCCCGGGATCGAGTCCCGCATCGGGCTCCCTGCTCGGCGGGGAGTCTGCTTCTCCCTCTGACCCTCCCCCCTCTCATGTACTCTCTCTCATTCTCGCTCTCTCAAATGAATAAATACAAAAAAAAAAAAAAAAAAAGTCACAACCGATTTCTCTTTAACACTTGCATCCAGAAGTGGTGGAATGATGCTTTCAAATTTCTAAATAAAAATTATTTTCATTATGGAATTCTATACACAGCAGTCTACACAGTGAGTAGGGTAGATACAGATATTTAAAATTTCACGTAATGACCTCCCGTACATCTGTCCATGGGAAGAATTAGGGTTGAATGTGTCCCCCCAGCATTCATACGTGGGAGCCTTCACTCCCAATATTGATGGTATCTGGGGGTAAGCTTTTCGGAGGTGATTAAGTTTAGATGAGGTCACTCGGGTGGGGCCCTATGATGGGATCAGTGGCCGAGCTCTGCCCTGAGAGGACAGTGAGAAGGCAGCCATCTGCAACCCAGGAAGGGAGCCCTCCCGGGGAACTGAATTGACCACCACCTCCACCTTGGACTTACAGCCTCCACAACTGTGAGAAGTCAGTCCCTGCTATGTGAGCCCCCAGGCTGTGCTGGTGTGTTAGAGTAGCCCGGTAGCCCGAGTGGGCTAAGATAGAAGCTACGGAAAAATGTGCTCCCCCCGCAAAAGAGGGAATAAATCAAAGAAGCAGAAAGCTTGTGTTCAAAGATGGGTGTTGCAATGGAGGAGCGGGAGGAGGTATTCCTGGCCTCAGGAGACAGTGATGAGCAGGTTGGGGAGTGAAAGCCGGAGCAGGAAGACCAAGGACCAAGGACCCAGAAGGAGTGGCTCCAGATGGAGCTGAAAACATGTCCGACAGGTCTGACCACAGAAGTCAGAAGGTGTACTGAATTGTACAAAGAAGGAAACGTAAATACAACTAGTTTCCACTGGGCTCAGCAGTGAATAAAACGGACACAGTCAAAATAAGGACAGCCAGGAAGGAATTCACTGCCACCTGAGACCCGGCTACGCTGGGACGATGGGGGCAGGAAGGCCACGCAAGGAGCAGGAACCCCCATCTGCCCGACCGGAAGTAAAACACGTCTGAAGTCCGTGAACTGAGGTAACATGGCAGTCCAGTCTAGGTTTCACAGCTGAACTGGTTGTTTCTGGGCAGGGTGACAAGAGCGTGAGGAACGGGGACACAAGCTGCCGTGTTTACTGTAAGCTTTTCATACTACTTGACCCCTGGAGCTACTCCTATCTCCTTCTTTGAAAACCCATATACGGGTCCCTAGTGTGCTGCCTGTGGGGCTGAGCAGGCGTCCTCCCCAGTTAGTGCAGGCTTGCTGCGGGCAGGGCCACAGTGTCTTCTTCCCCCCACTCTTAGCACAGTTCTCGGCCCCCACTTTTATTCTTTTCTGGAACACTGATATGCTATCATGTCCCTCGTTCTGTATACCATCTACTTATTCACTCACTGGTCCTAAGAATAATGTAGCTTGTTGAGGAATCTTTGTCTTTTTTTTTTTTTTTTAAGATTTTATTTATTTATTTGAGATAGAAAGAATGAGAGATAGAGAATGAGAGGGAGGAGGATCAGAGGGAGAAGCAGACTCCCCGCCGAGCAGGGAGCCCGAAGCGGGACTCGATCCCGGGACTCCAGGATCATGACCTGAGCCGAAGGCAGTTGCTTAACCAACTGAGCCACCCAGGTGCCCCGAGGAATCTTTGTCCTTTATTCTTAGCTATCCCCCTAGTTTCAAGTCCTCTGTGAAGTACGTGATACCATCAGCAAAGTCAGTACTGAAGTCATTGTCCCAAACGTTGATGAACTGAGAGGAAAAGAATCCTGTTTCTTGGCTTGGGTTCCGCAGAAAGCAGAGCCTGGCTTGCCCGTTCCCGAGGAGCAGGTGTGGAGGATGGGAGTGAGACGGCTAGCAGGTGAGCCAGCAGCACTGCCGATGGGCGGCTGACATGGCCCCAAGCACGGGCAGGCTGGCTCAGTTCCACCCGAGGGTGCAAGTGGAGGCGTTTCTCCACTGGCTTCTCTCCTCCGCTAGTGAAGGAGGCTGGAGGTATGCCGGCGGGCCCGGGCTGAGGCGCCACCCCACTGTCCCTGAGTGAGGCGAGGGGTGGCTGGAGTCACAGGTGACGAAAGAGGATTTTAAAATGGCGTGCAAGAGGCATCCAACGCAACCGGAAACCCTCAAAGTTCTCGTGAGGTCCACGCTGAGCCGTGGATTCACTCACTGAGCCGACAGACCGCGCTTCGATGTCTCCTCCATCGGGGCGCCATGCCAGGCTCTGTCAGCTGTCTAGCTGGAACCGAGCTATGCCTGTCCTGCTTTCACCTATGGAACTGCCCAGAAAAGAAATCGGGCTCGACTTCTGTGACCTGTGTTTGTCAATTCATGGTAGGTTCCTAGAGATTACTTCTTTGACTTACTAATAATTCATTCACACATCTTACCTGGGACTGGCACCACATTCCCCACCCACAGGTTTGTTGTGTTTTTTTTTTTTTTTTTAATCTGTTTTCTTTTTTTCATCTCTAGCCTGGGGCCCAGAACACTCTTCACAGTTCCTGTGATATCACCAAGCTTGGCAATCTGCTTTCTAAGTCCCTTTATTGCACTAGAATGTGATTCATCTGGGTCAGAAAGCAAACTGGTTTAGTGCAGACAGGCACCCTCACATAATCTCTACACCCATCTCAGGCTTCAATTTCCTCTAATCACCATCTATTGCATTTTTTCCATTTTGAAGATCATTTTCCTTGATAGGGAAAAAGTACAAAAAGAGCTGAAGAGCTTTACTTTCTCTTTATCGGCACTTGCAGCACAAATCCCAAGCAAGAGGCCTCGCTCTCTCATTCCTTCTTGCTTTTATTTATTTTTTTGAGGGTGGCGGGGAGGGGCACAGGGAGAAGGAGAGAGAGAATCTTAGGCTAAACACGCAGCACAGAGCCTGACGCAGGGCTCGATCTCACGACCATGAGACCATGACCTAAATCAAGAGTTGGTCACTTAACCAACTGAGCCGCCCAGGCGCCCCCCCTTCTTACTTTTGAAATAAGCAAGCCCTGCACCCTCTCCCACTTGTGGACCTCAATTCGAGTCCCACTTAAGACCATCCTGGGTGGCTCCTCCTTGTCATGCTCCTCTCTAAGCTTGCTTTAATACTATGCTCTTCCTTCTTTATTTTCTAGGTGTTCTTACTAAGAACTTGGCCTTAGCCCACAGTGACTCGGATGCCTGCCTGTTTCCCCCCTTCATTTGCTCTTGGGTTTTATTAAAAGTTATACTGACTGAAATAGTTTACGCAACAAAATAGTGATGGATCATAATTGAATAGGATACATATGTTCACAAATCTGTGCTGACATAAATGACTGAATAAAAAAATAAGTGGGAGAGAAAAAATAACACGTCCCTTGCAGAGGCATTCCAACTAACTTACATATCTACCGTGCTCTCAGGGGGTGGAGCGCAGCCCTGCACCCCACGCATGTGCTGTGCCCCATAACTTCCTAGGAGGACAGCACAGATGCGGAGAAACCTCACGAAGACCACGTCAGCCGGGTGACCCATGTTAAGGTCAACAGTGGTACTAAGTGTACGCACCCTTGGTAGGACAGGATGAAGTGGCACCTTATTCTCTGTGGTCTTCCTTCTAAAACGCATAATCCCAATCTGACGGTGAGAAAAACATCAGGTAAATCCCAACAGCGGGGTCTCCCCCGGAAGACCTGCTCAGTGCTCCTTAAAACCGTTAAGACCACAGGAGCAAGGAAAGTCTGAAACACGGCCACAGCCAAGAGGCGCCTCGGGAGATGTGGTGACCCAGTGTCACGGGGTAGCCTAGGTGGGATCCTCAGACAGAAAAATGACATTAGGTAAAAAGTCAGGAAATCTGAATGAACTATGGGCTTTAGGTGATAATCCTGTATCAATACTGGTTCGTGAATTGTGACAAGCGTTTGCCACACTGATGACAGATGGCAGGAATGGGGGAACCGGGGCATGGGGTGCCTGGGAAGTCCAGACTCACTTCACAGTTTTTCTATAAATCTAAAACTACTCTAGAACAAACATTCTATTAAAAATAGTTATTGTTTGTTAAGAGTATTGCTAAAAAAGTCATACTGCCGTTGTGAGGGAAGGCCTGCATAATTCTTGATGCTCCCCAACCCCCCAATCTTGGGAAGTTTTATTTGTTTTTGAGCCTCTCATCACTCCTGAGGTATCACTGTTTAGAATCTGAAAGCACTAACTCCTATCTTTCTCTGAACTACCAGGCTTCTCTGGAAGGGCTGGGACACATCCTCCTTCTCCACGGGGCCACGTAAGAAGCTGCTGTCTCTCGGCTCCAGGCCTTTCCTGTCTGGCCTGTGACTGTCTCTGGATCAGCCGTGAATTACTGTCAACTCGATCGCGTGGTGACTAGCTGCGGTGACTGTTCCCGATGTGGCATCTTGGGGGACCTGCCACGACTGCCCGGACACATACTTTCTCTCCACAGCGACTCTCAAGGAACCCCAGAAGCAGTCTCTGCTTGGACCTGGCACGGGACCCCTCGCCACGTGCCTGGAGGCTGCGCTGCCCTCCTGCTCTCTGCCTTCAAGCGTCTGCAGAGACGCTCATCCTTTAGACCTTCCGCACGCCACCCTGGTCCACGACGCTGAGGGTATCGTGCTGACTGGAGCTGACGGGCAGGAAGAAGCAATACTCCAGATGATGCCCCCGTGAGACGTAAGGACGTCAGAGGGTGAGTTTCCAGGGTGAGGGGAGGCTGGGAGCATTAGCAACAGCCCCTGCAAGGGAAATTCAGGTTGTTGCTCTGCACACACCCTGCCAGCTACACATCGAGGGGGAGGTCTTTTGGAAGCAACACGCACCAAGTGGCTACCCTGACGCATTCGCCGAGTGGCCCATGATTGTTTTCAGAGTGACCAGAGCAAGGGAAGGCTTGGCAGCAAGTCCAGGCTCCTCGTCCACACGGGCCTGTCACCAGCAGCGTCCACACGAGGGATCCTGTACGAAGCCCCACGGAGCACCAGCAGGAGACCCCTAGGGCACACGTCGGGGGCTGAGAAAAGCAGCAGCGAGAAACCATGCCTTCTCCTGTAGGCAGTTACCGTCCTTCCGAGAAACAGTTCCTGGCTTGCTACTGGGCCTGGCAGAGACGGAGCGAACCGTGAGACGCCGAGCTCCCACCATGAACGGGGTGGCGGGGGGCTGTCCTCTGACCGCCGAGCAGCACAGCCAGCGGTCAGCAAGTGGCAACGGTGCGTCAGGGACGGGGCTGCCTCCCCTTGTTCCTTCTGCGCCCGTGGTCTCGGGGTGCCCCTCACAAACCGCTGCCGACGAGGAGAAACTGGCTTGCTTTACCGACGCTTCTCATGGCACGCCGGCCCCAGGACCGCAGGCCGTGCGTTTGCTTTCCGCTCGGTCGGGACGGAGAGATGGACGCTGGTCCCCAGTGAATTCCGGTATGAAATGAGAATTCTGCCAAACCCAACCATGGAGAGTCGAGCCGGCCTCTCAGAGACAGAAGCTGGAGGCTGAAACTGTCCGAGACTGTTCTTTCCTCTCGTCTGGGGGAGCCTTTCACTCCACTCTTCTCCATGCGTCTGTGCTCATCTCCCAGGTCTGGGTGCATCTAGGAGTTAGGACTCTGATACTTGTACCCTCAGAATAATGTGGTCATAATACGTGTCTTCTTCTGCAACTTGCTTTTTTACTTAAAAACGTATTCTTTTTTCTTTTTTAAAGATTTTATTTATTTGACAGAGGGAGAGAGACAGCGAGAGAGGGAATCACAAGCAGGGAGAGTGGGAGAGGGAGAAGCAGACTCCGGCTGAGCAGGGAGCCTGACGTGGGGTTCGATTCCAGGACCCCGGGATCATGACCTGAGCCGAAGGCAGACACTTAATGACTGAGCCACCTAGGTGCCCCCCAAAACATATTCTTGACAAACACTTCTTCTGTTCTTCTTAATGGCTACGTGGTATTATTCCATGAGATGCCTACACCAGGATTTATTGAACCAATCTCTTAGGATATGTGGGTTGTTTCTGGTACTCTGTCATCCCTGTGTGGTGTTCTCTACAAGCTTTCTTTGCTCTCGAGATGTATCGACGACTACTACTGCAGTCTGCATCTAGAAAATACTCTACTCATACCTTTCAAATGCATGTTTAACTTTGCTCCACCCATGACAACCCCCAACCCCCCTATTTCCCTGGTAATAAGGTTCAGCTCCTTCAAAGCCAAGAGCCTCCCAAGATTCACGACCGCCAGGGGATGATGCACACATAGCTCCTATTAACTCAGGAAGTGACATTACTGGATCAGGGGCCTCCGACAATCCACAAAAATAGCACATTTTTCATGTATCCCCCAACTTCGGCTAAATTTTAAATTCGGAAGAAAGTCAATTCCGTGGCAAGGGACAAGCTGAGTAGGAGTGAAAGCAGACACAGGTCTTACCAGCCATCACTGACCTTGCTGTTGGTGGGAAACCCAGGGTCAGGAGATCTGGGTCTTGAAAAAGTAGTGAGCCTTTTGGGGAATGGGAGCGAAGGTGAGAGGGGTTGACCAAGTAGTTCTTTACTTTGGGAACTGAGAACTTCTAGCTCTTTTACTATGAAATCTATGGTTACAGTTGTAAAGACTAGATTTTCCGAAGTTGCTGTCTGTCACGTTCCCCATATAGTAGTGTCCTGGATGCTTTCCTGTCCTCGTTGTGTCAAAGAATCAGAGAATCTTAGGGGTTGAGGAGAAACCGTGAAAGTTACCTCGTCTGAAGTGAATTTACCTAAGTCATAGGATATAAGGTCAATTTACAAAAATCAGTTGTATTTCTGTATGATGACAAAAAACCAGTTGGCAAATGAAATTAAACAAGAACAATTCCTGAGAGTCCTGTGTAGCTGGCACCAACTGCAGGCCAAGTGGCCCTGAGAGCCCAGGTGTCCTCTGCAGGCCGCAGGGGCAAGCTGCTGGCAAGACCGCAGACCAGGCTGAGGGAGGGATGAGGACGGCCCTGGAGCAAGGGGCAGAGCTGGCCGAGTCTGGGCACCTTTCTCCCAGGACAGCCCTGGACGAATGGAGAGGCAGGGGTGAGCTCACAAGGGCACCTTCCCCTACCACGTCCTGCCGAGGGGCCAGCTGAGGCCAACCTGGCAGGGCTCCTGCCTCTCCGGGTTCTCCCCCAGTCCTTCAGGGGGTCTCCCGGGAGCACACCCTAATAAAGCACCGACTCCCCATGAATTCCTGGTCAGCGGCTGCTTCTGGGAGCACAAGTGAAGCCACTCCCTTGTAAAGATTTATGTACAACCACAGATACTAGATCCCTACGTGTATATGCATATTTATCACGTTGGATGTAACCTGATCGTTGCAGTGAATGTATCATTTAGGACTTTTCATATATGATTGTACATCATATGGGTATAAAATGAGCTGCAATAAGCAAATTTTAATACCAAAATGATAAGGTTCAATTTTTTCTGCTCAAAGAGATCAATAAAGTTCTTTCTCGAGAGATCATCTACCTTAGTAATTTTTTTTTAAACAGTGCTCTTTAAAATTAATTTATTACATATTCTACTAAATAACTAAGAGAAAAAAAGATCAGGATATACGGAGGGAGGTGGTAGAGGTTAATGGTTAATAACTCAGGCTCTAACATACCAGGCAGACCCCATCATTCACCAGCTCTGTGGATTAAGTCACTAAATTCTAGGATTTGTGGACTAAACTTTGTGATTTCAGTTCAATGACTCTAGAACGATTTTCCTTATCTGGAGAAAGAGGACAGTAACAGCACGTTCCTTCCACGGCTGCCACGGGGACGGAGAACGCAGACAAAAGCTCAGCGCGACACCCGACATGTCTGCTGGTGTCGCTGGTTGTGAATTCCCCGACGAAAGAGCCACGCGGACGGCGTGACAGCAGTTCGTGAAGACCGTGCACACTTACTTGTAATGTAGTATCAAAGACCACAAGCTTTGAACTGGTGGGAACGATGTCGTAACACTTGTGTGACCTCATGAAGCGCATGTAAACACCACTTTCTGAGTCTTCTGCTAAAAAGGAGAGAAAAAAGGCAAATATCAGCAACAACGAAGGGCTTGCTCATCAGCTGGTGAGCACGTATGAAAACCTGTGGCCGAAAGACTTATGGACACCGTGACAGGTTTTCCCATAAGCGCGAGAAGGCAAGGGCGCTCATGCGTGCAGATCCTATCCAACACCGCCCTGGAGATCCTCACCTGGACAGTATGGCAAGGAAAAGAAACAAAGGCGTACAGACTGAAAAGGAGAAAGCAAAACTGTCTTTATTGGCAGATCATGATTTTTTTTACAAAGAAGATACCAAAGAAATCGACAAAAGAAGCTCCCAGGCCTAAAAGAAATGAGTCGAGCAAGGTCACAGGATGCAGCATTACTAAAAATAAAGAAACACGTAATTTACAAATAAATAAACAAATGAATACATAACAATAAACACTAAATGAAAATACGGATCTACCCAAGGAGACAGGGCACTGAAAACGGTAACTATGTGGACAGATACACAGATTCTTTAAATCTCTGTAAATGTTAGTGACAGTTGGCAAAAGGATGGCAAGGATTCGTGGGGGTTCCAGCATATTTATAAGCGAACGGCGTGGTGCCACCATCCAACCGATGATGCAGAAATCTGGGCTTCCTCCTCATCACATGACCTCTGCCACCCTCCCCGGTTTATCATGGGGCCCTGCAGAGTTTATCGCAAATCTCTCTGTAATTCATCCACTTCTCCCCACCTCCACGGCCCCTGGCCTGGGTCTGATAAATGCCCTCACTTCCTAACTGGTCTTTCTGCGTTCAGTCCTGTTCTCTTCAATAGCTGTCCACACTGCATCCAGAATGGTTTTGCCAGATGCACATTTGATCACGTCACTCCGCTGCTGAGAACACTTCAATGGGTTTCAAAAAAGACAGAATCCCTGGTGTAGCCTATGAGACCCGGCCTGAAAGGTGTGGCCCCTCCGACACCCCAGCCTCGCAGGTCACGGCCCGCACCCCAGTGCGCGTCCAGTCACCATGTCTTCTCTTCATCCCTCCTAGACGCTAGGCTCTCTTCTTCCATGGGCCTTCAACCACTGTCTCCTCCATCTTCAACATTTTGTCCATTTCTTCTTGGCCCCGTTAAACCCTCCTGTGCTAGACTGTGCTCAAGGCCATGACTGAGAAGTTGTGGAACCAGAATTTAAACCTGGACGCCTCGATTCCAAAGCTGCGTTCCTATCCGGGATGATCACCCACCGCCCCCGCCAGCAACGGCCCAACTCCTAACCGGCCTTCATGGTTGAGGGTAAAGTATACTACTTCCAAGGGACTTCTTCGACAACCTCACTTAGCCCACACTGATCTGTACATTTTGGGAAGACTGAGAGTATCTGGGAAATATCTGGGAAGAAAAAAACTATTGTTTAGTAATTACCAAAGTAAGTGTTGGACAGCGTGACACTAACCAAGTTCCTCAACTGTGGAAGGGGCTCGTTATCCCCTGTATGTCCTACAGTAAACGCTCCGCATACGCTGCCTGGTTTGCCAATTTCATGACAAACTATGCAAACACTCCCAAATCTCTATTTCCAATCCTGACTGCTCTCCCAGGTCCTGGAATGCATAACCCTACTGCTCCACGCACCTCCCGGCCAGTTCCTTCTCAAGCATCTCCCTGCCTGCTTGAGCAAGAGTCGGCCATCCTGGTCTAGCATCCATGAACCTCTTCATTCCTCTACCTCCTGTTCCCATGTCCAGGCAAACAGCTCCCTGCGAAGTTCCCGACTGTATCTAATCTCACTTTCTTGTATTTGTCCATTCTGCTTTAACTTAAACATCCTTCTCTACACTTTGTCCAATTTCAACCCAACCTCAAATGCCGTATTGTCCACAGAATGTTCACTATGGGCCAAGCATTTTTATATCGTATCCCTCACTTAATTTACATAACAACGTTGAGGGGTATGCCTTAACTTCTTCGCTTTACGTATTGGAGCAAACTGAGATGAGGAGAAGCTGGGGAGCTGGCCTAAAGTCAGGATTTAAACTGAAGCAGGATTTAAACCTACATCCAGGACCCCAACACTTCCCGAGAGAACTCTGCAGCTTCATCAATGCACGCACACGTCGGACAGAGGCCTGTGGAGTGCTGCGCTCCATCAGGCAAGGTCCCTGGTATTGAGATGTGAAGGTGAACACAACAGGCAGTCTCTGCCCTCCAAGCCCACGTGCTGGTGGAGAACGATGGCACCCGGATATATGCCACGTGGCAGGAGAAGCCCTGGACCATGAGAGATCACCTGGGCGGACAACCAACCCTGGGTCAGAAAGGCAAGGAAGTTTAACGACCTCCTCCTCTGAAGACGTGCGGACCTCGACCTATACTTCTCATCAGCAGTCACTTCACATCTCATTTGTAGTGATCTGTGCAGCTCTAACTCTTCTCCTTCTGGGCCGATCACTCCTTTGAATGGCCAGGACTTTGCTCATCTACTACATTAATGAATTTAGTTAATAACCACTTATTGCCTATGGTCTCTGTGTGGTTCTCCGAAAGCTGGTCAGTTGGATTTGTGTGATCCTTCTCTCATGATCTCAGTCTTGGGGTGATGTGTCTTGGGAGGGAGACCAAAAGGTCAAATGCCATCTCAACCCACCATAGCAAGGGCACCTGTGGCAACATGACTCACCACCCGGATCGCCTGGCTCGGGTAGTGTCAGTCAGGTTTCTGCACTCTGGTTACTCTGACCTTCTGTCCTGCAGTCTTTGCAAGAAAGTCACCATGTGCAGCCCTTACTGAAAGGTCAGGAGCTAGGCTCCACCTCCTTGAGGACAGAGCATCTCCATACGTTATTTGGAATTATTCTGTACAGAATTATCTGTCTGTCTGTATCAGACAAATACTTATTTGCGTCAGGAAGCCCCCGCGGCGTTCACCCCCCCGACAGCTCTGTGTGCTGCTGGGGAGCATGCTCCAAGTTCGGATAGCCTTCTGCCCTGCTCTGACTTCCTGCATGCCCCCCCCGCCGCCCAGACTTCCCTGCTCAGACACATGGCCTCCACGTCAGCCGGGAGTCTGTGGAGAGCTGGGCTCTCTGGGATCTCCTCGGTGAGGGCCACTTCAGTCAGCGAAGGCGGTGTGAGGGGGCTCCCTCGCTCTCTGAGCACACCCCAGTCTCCATGACGGGGGGGACATGTTTCGTCCATCACCAGAGTCTGACATTATTAGCATGGTACTTGTTACAGATCACAAACTGGTAAAATAATGACGAACAAATTCCATTCGTTATTCAGAATTGCTCAGTTTTGATCCCTCCAGGATAGCACATGACATTCAGCCATGGCTCCTTACGCTCCTCTTGGCTGAGGCACTTTCCCGGACCTTCCTTGTTCTGATGGTCTTGAGGAATCCCTGGAGGCACTTGGCAGGAAGCCCCTCGGCTGGGGAATCTGACCTGCTCCTCACAGTTAGTATGGCTTTGGAGAAGGACCTACAACATTTTTTTAAAATGTAAGAAGCCTGACCAAAGAAAGCAAAATGTTAAATATGTAAATGTAAATATGTAAAACAAATTATAGTAAAATTTATTTTGGTTTGTAATAAGGATAGAGATTATTACTGCTGTAACAAAACCATACCAAGAACAAAGGTATTAGTATTTTAAATTAGGAAAACAAAGTGAACTATTATAAAATGTCAAGGCTTCCCTACATTGAGTATAAACTTTCTTTCTTTCTTTCTTTTTTTTTTTTAAGATTTTATTTATTTATTTGACAAAGACAGAGACAGCGAGAGCAGGAACACAAGCAGGGGGAGTGGGAGAGGGAGAAGCAGGCTTCCCCTTGAGGAGGGAGCCCGATGTGGGACTCGATCCCAGGACCCTGGGATCATGACCTGAGCCGAAGGCAGACGCTTCACGACTGAGCCACCCAGGCGCCTGAGTATAATCTGATTATACGTGGCACCATCTGTATTATTTTCACTATGAAGTTTCAAATTACAACTGAAGAGATACAATGAAATGGAAAATAAGAGTAATGTGGAGTTAAACTAAAAAGAAAAAAAGGGACACCGGGGTGGCTCAGTTGGTTAAGCGTCTGCCTTCGGCTCAGGTCATGGAACCACGGTCCTGGGATCGAGTCCCACCAGGCTCTCTGCTCAGCAGGGAGCCTGCTTCTCCCTCTGCCTCTGCCCCTCCCCCCACTTGTTCTCTTTCAAATAAATAAATAAAATCTTTAAAAAAAGAAAGAAAGAAAAGAAAAAAAGAATAAAAACCAAAAAACCCAAACCATTCAACAGTAACAGGTTGTTTGGAATGCATTATTAAAATTTCTGAGAATGTAAGAAGTTCAAACCCCCCTTATTCAAAGGATAACTGGGGTTAAGATATTATCAGGGTTCCATTCTGGCTTTTTATGTCACTGGCCAGAAGCAGGATTACAGAGCATTACACGGGCACTGGCGTTCCTGGGTATGAGAGGAACCTGCTCGGGGACTGATGTGAAAGCCCACCACCCCTCCAACAGCACGCCAACCCACCGCTAGGTGAGGGAGCTGTTAACAAGCACTACTGGGAAGTAGAAAGTGTACGTCCAAGTGTTTAATTTCTGAAGGTTGACAAAATAATTTTTTTTAAGATTTTTAAAAAAGATTTGTATTTATTTATTTGCTGGGGCGGGGGGAGAGCACAAGCAGAGGGAATGGCAGGCAGAGGGAGAGGGCGAAGCAGGCTCCTCGCTGAGCAGGGAGCCCGATGCGGGGCTCGATCCCAGGACCCCGGGATCATGACCTGAGCCGAAGGCAGACACTTAGCCGATTGAGCCACCCAGGCGTCCCGGCAAAAGAATTTGAGAATGCAGTATGTAAGTTTAAATGCAAGCAATCGTACACGCCAGGTAGGACCGCGTTAAAGCAAGCGTTTGCCCTCGAGCGGATCTGACCGCACACCCCTCTGACAAGCCCTCACGACTGCACCACACTGCACATCAGTGGAGCTTCCCAGCCACCTCACCCCACCTACCCTCCCAGCCTCTCTCCTACCGCACCCCCACGAACTGTCCACTCTCAGATCGCACAGATACTTCCTTTTCAAAGGCTTTTTTGAAGTTTGGGAATTTGAACTTTGGGAATGTGCCCCTTGGGTTTCTGCCTCTGCTTTGCTCATGCTGTTCTCTCTTCTGTGAGCGCGCTTTCCCTTCCCATGTTGGCCGACGGAAATCCTGCCTGCCTTTTGTTAGTTGAAAGTGGCTCCCCAAAATCTATGCCCAGCTGGAACATCAGAATGAGAGTTCATTTGGAATAAGGGTCTTTGCAGATGTAATTACAGTAAGGACCTTGAGATGAGATCGGCCTGGATTAGGCTGGGCCCTAAATCCAAAGACCCCTGATCTCATAAAACAGAGAAGATGAGACAGAGAGAGAGAAGGCCATGTGAAGACGAGGCAGAGCCTGAGTGATGCAGCCATGGGCCCAGGGATGCCGAGGACTGCAGGCAACTCCCAGAAGCTGAGAGTGAGGCAGGGCACAGACGCCCCCCCAGAGCCACCGGAAGGGACCCACGCCGCCAACCCCTGAATAAAGCTCCCCTCTCCAAAGCTGCCATGTCTGTGGCAGTTTGTGGTGGGGGCCTCAGGAAACTGATGCAGCTTCCAAGTGGAGTTCAAGGGCCCGGAATACCTTCCTCGGAGGACCTCAAGTCAGAAGTAACTGCTCGTTTTGACATTCCCGTTAGTGCTTTGTGAGTAATTCACTTCTGGAGTCGTCGTATGCCTTGTACCAAAGCTATGGGTCTGCCTTCCTTTTTAGACTGTAGCTTCTCGAGCCACCAGAAAGGCACCCAACCCAGCCAGTTCCCAGCAAACCTCTCTACGGATTCCCAGTCGGAGGACGTCACTCAAGCCCATACAGGAGAGAGGGACTGCTCCTGTTGGTGTGCTGTCCTCCCTCAGTCAGCCCTGGGCATCCTCCCTGGCTGCCCGTCTATTAACAGCTTAGAGCTGTGGGGCCTTGGGCCTTACAGGACCGACGGAAGGCTCTCAAAGGGACCAGTGGCCTCTCCTTGGGGGCCGGCTCTTCAAGCTACTGTCCAGCCACCCAGAGAAGAGGCTCTGCTTGGCCATAACTGCAACATGCACGCACGCACACACATGACTGCCACACACACATGCGCACGCGTGACTGAGAGCCTCGTGCCACCTCCTTCCTTTACCACAACTCGACACTGCTCTTCAAGTCATCACAGGTCAGAGCAACAGATCCAAACCACGTCTCAAAGAGCTGAGTGTGTAAGAATGAAGGCATTTCTTTGCTTATTTTAGAGAGAGAGCAAGAGAGAGAGAGCAAGCAGAAGCGGGAGAGGCAGAGGGAGAGGAAGAGAATCTCCAGCAGATGCACTGCTGAGCACAGAGCCCAACGCGGGGCTCGATCTCATGACCCTGAGATCATGACCTGAGCCAAATCCAAGAGTTGGATGCTTAATCGACTGAGCCACTCAGGTGCCCCAGGATGAAGGCACTTTATTTTTTTATTTTATTTTTATTTTTTTAATAAGATTATTTATTTATTTATTTGAGAGAGAGAATGAGAGAGAGAGCATGAGAGGGGTGAGGGTCAGAGGGAGAAGTAGACTCCCTGCTAAGCAGGGAGCCCGATGCGGGACTCAATCCCGGGACTCCAGGATCATGACCTGAGCCGAAGGCAGTCGCTTAACCAACTGAGCCACCCAGGTGCCCGGCACTTTATTTTTTTAAAGATTTGTATTTATTTGAATAAAGAGAAAGAGAGAGAGCATGAGCGGAGAGAGAGGAAGAAGGAAAGGGAGAAGCACACTCCCCGCTGAGCAGGGAGCCCAATTCGGGGCTCGATCCCAGGACCCCGAGATCATGACCTGAGCTGAAGGCAGACACTTAACAACTGAGCCACCCAGGCGCCCCGATGAAGGCATTTTAAAACAAAATTCACAAATCACCCCAAACTTCACTTAAAACCCCCCTGAAACCAAAAGCCCCAACTCATTTCCAATCCCCATAATTTTAACTTAATATATAGATATTTCATTGTAATTGCACAAACGATCAATGTTAGTTTTTTTTAATTTTTTAAAGATTTTATTTACTTATTTGACAGAGAGAGACACAGCGAGAGAGGGAACACAAGCAGCGGGAGTGGGAGAGGGAGCAGCAGGCTTCCCACCAAGCAGGGAGCCCGATGCGGGGCTCGACCCCAGGACCCTGGGATCATGACCTGAGCCAAAGGCAGACGCTTAACGACTGAGCCACCCAGGTGCCCCAGATCAATGTTAGTTTTTTAAAAATGTATCTTTTATTCTTTATTCTACATTTTGAAAGACAAGTTTACTATACACATATGCTATCTTTTATTTTTTAGAAAACCATTTAAAATAGTTGAGCAAGAAATAAGCAAAAATGGGGAACATGGAACTTAAAGTATATGGGAAAGCCCAGACTCATGTAAGTTTTCCTGAAGTGCTTAGAAACATAAATGTTAACAAAGTCAATGCTTAAATATAATTTTACCAGTATAAGGTTTACCCCCTTATTGGTCTTTTCCAAGAACTAGGATCTTACTTTCGTTAAGAGGGAGCAAAATAAAGGAAGTGCATTAGATTTTTTTCTCTCCATTCTTTCTGCATTCGGTTTGGTGCGTACGGGCAGCGAGTCCCCACCGAGGGGGAAGTGCATGGGCTCTTCCAGGAAGGGCAAAGACTCAGGAGGAAATAAGTGTGGGTGGGTAAAGGCACACAGTCTCTCCAGCTAGTTCAAAACCGGCTGTAATAAATGCCTGAGGGATATCACAGACAGAGCCGTGACCTTGAAATTACACGTGACTCCCGTTCACTTTAAAATGGCTTCATGTTGAATTCTGGGAGCCACACGACTGAAATGTTCACCCCAGCCAACATTCCCTCGTTCTCAGGACACAGACTACTCCGCTGAGGCCGCGGTAAGGATCAAGCCCCGAGCACCCGGCACGCCGGCAGGATGGGGCCACGCTGACCGGGACGATGCCAGCAACTGCCTCGCGGCCACCAGCACCTTCCACCAAGTAGGTTTCCAGCAACTTACAGACGTTTCCTTCTCCCTCTAGCTTACTAAGGATTTTGTTAAAGGAACATATGCTGACCTTGCTCTAGTGCTATTTTGGTATCTACTGAGATGACCAGAAGCTCCTCTCCTTTAACTGGCAGATGTTAATTCCTTGGTGATTTCTTAGTAAACTGCGGTCTTCTTACATTTCCGGGACAACACCTTGCTTGGTTACCGTGCAGCTCGGGGCTCCTCCTGCTGATGTGTACTCGAGCTCTGCCCATATTCTCAAGGCCAGGTTAAGTCATCTGTTTTCTTCTGTGTGTGCCATCAACCGGTTTGGATGTCAGGGTCGAGCTCGCTTCACAGAATGAGCTGGAAGCTGCCATCTTTTTCTATGCCCCTGAATAAAGTAAATTGCCTCCATGTTAACCGCTCCTTGAAGGCCTTACAGAATGCACCCACTGACGGGCTGGACACCGGGCCTCTTTTGCAGAGGCAGAGGAAGACTGAGGACTTTTCATTACTTTTTTTTTTTTAATAGCTTTGTTGATATAGTATTCACATCCATACCGTTCACCTATTTAAAGTGTACAATTCAACTAATTTTAAATTTCTTTTATGGTGACTTAAAAGAGTTCTAAGTTTATCGATATAGTTTGCTATACTCAGGTTTCTTTTAATGCTATTTCCTAAATCTTTGCATTTTTAATTTAAGAACCCCCCCCCCCCACTTCTGAAATTTGCATTTTCACTCACTACATTCCTGAACAGACTTGACAGAGGTTTGCCCACTTCTTTGGTCTCTTCCAAGAAGTAAGCTTTTGGTGGTGTTGAGCAAGACTACGTTTTGTATTCCATTTCATTGATTGCTGCCTTTCAGTAGGATTTTAGGAGGGAAAAGAGATACATGAATATATTCAGCAAATCATCTTGAGTCACAAGTATGGCAGCCCAATGCAGTCAATTCCATCAGGTGAACTGAAGTCTGTGCGTCAGCAGAGTCCCACACCGGCGTGCTGCAGTCTGAGATTCAGACAGAACGCTACTCCAACCCCTATGACTCACTACAGTTTGCCAGAGCTTGGACATCTGTCTGTGAAAGCACGCACATCTTTGGGGTTTAGCAATATGGTGGATCCTTCCGCAGCGGACCCTCTGGTGACTTCCAACACGGCACATCATTTGCAGAGTAAGGCACTAACAGAAGATCCGTCTAGAGGCTCCCAGGCTTCTGGGGCTTCCCTCAGGCCTGGCAGGCAGCAGGTGGGTCTTCTCCAATGGGAACTCCAGGTAGTCTGGGGTCCGGCAGGAGAGAATGTAGAAGGAAGAAGAGGGCAGGGCTGGACGAAACCTAGATGAGAACTGTCACCGCCTTCTGTGTGAGCTCAGGCAAACCACTTCATGCCCTTAGCTTGCATTTCTTCATTTGTAAAATGGGGATAACACCGTCTTTCTTGCAGGGTGACTGAGGAATGGGGATAAACCAACTCTGACTATGATGCTAATTACACACACAACTCGGGGCAGGGGGCACGCCATACACCTGCTCCAAAGCTAGAGAAGTTGTGGGAAAAGCGAGAACAAACCAGGGTGTAAATAAGCACGTGAGAGTGCGGACACGTGTCTTCTCGAGATCTTATTGGGATGATGAGACACTCCATCAAAAAAAGTAGCCTATGATCTATAAACTGCTGGTAACAGCTTAGCGTTAGTTACAAACGACCAATGTAGAACCATGAATCAGGCAGTTCCATAAATGCAGATTCACAGGAAACAGCTCGAGTGGGACAGATTAAAAAGTGACAAAAATTTAACCAAAAGGTCCCCAAATGAGTTTCCTCCCCCAAACTGACTCCCCCGCCCTTCTATTGTCAGGGATAAGCGAGGCTGCTTCTCCTCTGACGTCAGTACCACTGCAATCCCAGCCACAAAGGAAAGACCTAAAAGACGTGTTCCTCAGTTACCAGATTACGTAAGCGAGCCACCCCGTTTCCACCCACTGCTGCCGTCGTTCTGCCGCCGAGAGCTCTGCCTCCATATCGGGGGGGGGGCTCTGCACCTCTGGGCGGCACCCCGAGTCCTCGTCCTCCCCGCATGCCCCCAGCTGTCACTGCTCTGTGAGGGGCACACATTAACTTGGCAGATGGATTTCCTCTCAGTCTTTCACAGAGATGCCTTCTTTCTTTATAAGAAATAACTCTAATGACCTGAAATACACTGAGCTTACGTGCCGGAGTAAGAGTTAAAACCTTTAAAATATATATACACGTAATACACACATACACACACACACGTATACATGTATGTTCAAATATGGAACAAGTATGTACTGAAAACGAAGTCTCATTCATCACCGTATCTTTGAAACATGGCGAGCGGTAAGTTTGCAGTCCCCATCCTCACGGAGCTTACAAGTCAGTGACCAAGAAACACGGGTAACTGCCTCTCTCCTTCGCAGCCCCCATCAAGCCTGAGGGATCAAGAGAGGACCATCAAGTCCCGTCTGGGGCTTCGGGAAAGGCTTCCCCAGAGAAGTGAAGCCTGGGCTGAGATCTGAAGAAAACTAGCAGGTGGCCAAGGGGAGAGGAGGACCAGCCCGGGCAGGGGGGCGGCCGAGGACCGGCGGTGGGGGACGTGAGCACAGAGGTGCGGAGGGGGCGCCGGGGGACGGCAGAGAGCAGAGAGCAGGTGAGGAAATGTGGACTCCAGCCCAAAGGCAAAGGCGAACCACCGAAGGCTTTCAAGCCCGGGAGCGACATGATAAAATACCTCTAAGGGTGGCGGGGACTCCCGACTGGAGGGCCGAGATGATGCGGGGAGCAGCACCACCCCCAGCCTGGCCTCGAGCGCTGGCAGAGGTGACAGTGGCGACAGTGACATGGCTTCGTCCCCAGGACGTGGGAGGGGGAGCGAGCCGGAGCGTCGTGCCGGTTAACACAACAACTCGATGGACGGGCCGCCGCTCGCCCAACTCGGCCGGGTAAAGCCAGGGAGGACGGGGCGCAGGAGGCTAGAACCCAGAGGCCACCGCGGGGTCAGCAGAGGTGTCGAGCAGACAACTGGGGGCTCGGGGTGTCTGCTCGGGCATCGCCAGTCACGAAGCATCGTGGTGATTAAACCCATGGGGTTCAAACCCTGGGCAACAGGCCCCAGGGTCCGTAAGGCGACGGCAGCGAGCGAGGCTGTGGAACACAAAGGCCCACGAGCAAACGTCCGGTGCTCGAGAAAGAGGAGTAAAGACCATCGAGGAGACACGGCCACCCGCCGGCTGTGCGTGAGGGGCCTGCAAGGGTGCTCTGGGGCGCGGGCAGAGGCCGTCCCTGCGGACCGTCACGAAGGGCTCAAAGCAAGAAGAGGCGTGACAGGTGTCCAGCGGAGTCTGCACCACGCAGACACTGGCAAGTACCTCGTGGGCTCAGGCGGAAGCGAGTTACGGGAGGTGGGAAAACAGAAAGAGGATTTCCGAATAAAAGACGATTTCGTGCTGGTTACGCACATTGGCTCACAGCACAGGACTGTGTTCGAATCCTGCTTCTCCACCTTCCTAGATACGGCCCCAAGGTCATTTATTTCTCCTCTGACTTTTTTTATTTTTAAGATTTTATTTATTTATTTGAGAGAGAGAATGAGATAGAGAGAGCATGAGAGGGGGGAGGGTCAGAGGGAGAAGCAGACTCCCCGCCGAGCAGGGAGCCCGATGCGGGACTCGATCCCGGGACTCCAGGATCATGACCTGAGCCGAAGGCAGTCGCTCAACCAACTGAGCCACCCAGGCACCCTCTCTTCTGACTTTCTTGATTTCTTCCTCTATAAAACAGGGATGATAAAAATGTTTACCTCTCAAGGCTGCTCTGAGGGTTTGATAAATGTGAACACAGTACTCGATACGCTTCATACAGGCTGGTTCTGAGAACCACAAAAAAGGGATATAAAAAATCTTCCATTTCTTTCAAGTAAACTCCAAATGCTCTGTAGTATTGAGTTTCCCCTCTTTAAAACCTACAGGTGAAACTTAAAGTCACAGAGATGCTGTATAATATCTTTCGGGGACTCTGCGGCCCACACAGAGCTGTAGGCTGGGCCCATCCCCGGCCACCACCCCGCCGTGTGAATCGCGGGTCTGGACTATGGCCCGCGCACTGGTGGGGTCGGAGCTGAGTGCCACCCAGGAGCAGGCAAAGTCAGTCTTGAGAGGGAAGGTCATGGAGATCCATCCGTCATGGAGAGATGCATGCAGAATGCTGCCTCAGCTCCTGATGACTTTCCAGTTACTTGTGAAGCCTGGAGACAGGCCCCTCCCTCCAATGCCCCCCAGTCTTCTGCACTCTCCTCTTTATTTCAAGTAGTCAAGATCTTTCCATTTCAGAAAACAAAACCTCCCCAGTCTACAAGATGACTACTCTATCTCATCAAATCTGAGATACCATCAAATGTCAAGCTACAGCCTGACTTCAGAGATATGAAAACGCATACCTTAAAATCTATTAAATATGGCAAGTTTTTAAGTATGGGGCCAGCTGGAGAAGAAAAATTTTAATTGTAAATGTTTCATAAAAGTGTAACTACTTTTATAATTAAGAGAAAATCTCTTGTCTAAGGTGAGGATATAAACTCAGTAGGGAAGCACAGAGTTTGGATGATAGATTATCAGAGCCTTCCAATAATCTATAATAATCTTATCATTACGGAGGAGCGGCGGAGGGGTGAGGACAAGCCTGTCACAGGGGCCTCTCTACCACCAGAGGTCAGCACTCCTCACATCAGCGCCAGCGCCGACCAAGTGGACTCAGCTGAGCCTCACTGAGCAGCGGCTCTAGGGCTGGTGATAAAGGGGGTGCGGGGATGCTCTGTAGTTACCACAAGAACACAGACAATTCTCCCTGAAGTCAGAGCAGTGTGTCTCAAACTTTTTCACCGTCCAATCCCCCTCTGAAACTTTCTTCTTATACATTTTCCCTCTTAACTGTCCCTCCCCCATGAAATTTTAATGCCACAGATACACTGTGTATCTGTTCATGTACTGTGGCCCTCTGGAGAGCCACAAACCACTGTGACATCTAAGATCTTCTGTCCCCTGACAAGAACCAAGCTTTGCTCACTTTGCTCCCCAGCTCAGAATGAACGAGTTTGAGTGGGCACAAAATTTTGGTTCTCTTTATAGGGTGGCTGGTAGTTGCTTTAGGCCGTATTTTTGAATTAGAAGGAAAAGTTCAAGTTCACCAAGTGCCAGGCCTTGTTTTAGACAGAAAACTCACAACGACAGCAGCAACAAAACAAGCCGGCAAAGCCCCAAGAGACTATGGATTATCTGAGGATGCAGCTACTTCATTACCAAATTGGGCCTAAAACTCCGAGAATCTTTTTTTTTATTTTTATTTATTTTTATTTTTTTTAAAGATTTTATTTATTTATTTGAGACAGAGAGAATGAGAGACAGAGAGCATGAGAGGGAGGAGGGTCAGAGGGAGAAGCAGACTCCCTGCCGAGCAGGGAGCCCGATGCGGGACTCGATCCCGGGACTCCAGGATCATGACCTGAGCCGAAGGCAGTCGCTTAACCAACTGAGCCACCCAGGCGCCCAAAACTCCGAGAATCTTGACTGAAAAATAATGGCTTCCCTCCTAAAAAAGGTGGCCCCTGTTTCTTACATACTTTTGATCCGTGCAGGCTCAGCTGACCAGCCTTGCTAGAAAAATGAGTTGGAGGTGAGTTCTGAAGATTACGCTTTGGAAAATGCTGTGAGGGTGAAGAAGGACAGCCAGGACAGCAAGGGTGGTCTGGGATCAGGAAAGAGTCAGATGGCAAGGTAAGAGGGGAGAAGCTGGCGGGAGAGCCAGCTAAGTGGGACGAGACATCCACAGCAAGCTACTGAAAACCTGAACTCAGCGAAGAGTCTGTGACAGCTGAAGGGACAAGAGGGAAGCTGGGAGATAACACACATAGCTCCAAGGGGCTGTTAAATTCTTGAAGTGGTGCCAGAATTATAGATTTACTAATCACGAATGAATGGCTGGCACTTATCTACTTCGGAAAGCATTCCTGGGCTGTGTTTAGGTCCCTACGAAGTACTTGTGCTTGGTCCCGCCATTAAATAAGTCCAAGACAATTAATCCTGATAAAAACGAACATAAATGATTGACATGTGAATAAAAAACTGGAAAAGCAAACACATCCAGTGATTGCTATGGGTGAGGCACTGTTCTCATCACTTTGCATACGCAGAACCATGGAGGCCTCCCAACACTCCCATAAAGTAACATTTACGGAGATGCTGTCCTCACTAGGAGTCCCAACACTGCTGAGCACCTACGATGCGCCAGCCATCTCAGGCACGGGGAACAGCAAGACGGATTGTGAAAGACGCACAGAAGGGATTTAGGGGGACGGCCTCAAAGAGAGGGCAACATCTGGGCAGAGCGGTGATGCATCAGTAAGATTGGCAGGATGGAGACAGAGGAAGAGGAGGTCTTGCCCACAGTATGATGGGACATCCAATGTACAGAGACCACGAGAGGTACACAGAGCAGGGATCTGGCCAACTACACCTGGGAGCCAAATCCGGCCTGCTTTGTATTTAATTTAATTTACTTATTTATTTAAAAGATTTTATTTATTTGACAGAGAGAGAAAGCAAGCAAGCACAGGCAGGGGGAATGGCAGGCAGAGGGAGAACCAGGCTCCCCGTCGAGCAGGGAGCCGGATGCGGGGCTCAATCCTAGAATCCCGGGATCATGACCCGAGCCGAAGGCAGACGCTTAACCAACTGAGCCACCCAGGCGCCCCACCGGCCTGCTTTTTAAATAAAGTTTCATTGGAGTGTAGTCTGTTGGATTGAGTTTGGTCTTCCGTGGCTTTCTGCCTAGCTGCTGCACGGGCGAGCTGGGGAGTCGTGACAGAGACAGAGACCATCTGGCCCTTTGCAGAAGTTTGCCGAGGCCTGTTCTAGAGCCTTGTTCTTCACAGAGGGGTCTATGAAGTAGCAGCACTGGGAAGCTTGGCAGAAATGCAGACTCTCAGGTCCCCCCCTCACCCCCCAGACCCCCAGAATTAGTATCTGCCTCTTAAAAAGATCTCTGGTGATTTCTGGCACAGAACACTCTCTGATCACTGGTGTGTATGGCTGGGAGGAGGCGGTGAGGCTGCAGAAGAAGAGAAGCACGCACTTATCCTATATATAGACGGGAGACAGTGGTAAAGATTTTCCCGTAAAGGAGTGGTCCCTCCGTCAGAGTGTAATAAGGAGAAGGGTTGGCAGCAGAGAGTGGGCAGGCCACTGGTGTCAGAACCCAGGCAAAAGATGACCGTGACCAGGCATGGTGATTCGTGGTACAGCTTTTTCCTCCTTCCCAGAAGCAAATGACATTTTAAAAGATGACTGTGACTTCACCAGTGCCCCCAAACTGTTTCTAACAAATATAGTATCAATTATAATTTATTAGGGAATAGAAAAATACTTGATAACAAAAATATTAGTCATCATGTGTTTCTGTGTGTAGCAAATGTATCTCCATCTAAGCAATGTGTCCAGAGTGCAAGGCATACATACGTTACAACATTAATTGGATAAGAAGGAAATTTAAAGATTTAATGAGGATCTATTCAACAGCTATCTATCATGTAGGCTGCTAACACCTCAGTTCACAGGATATTTAAAGGTGTAATGGCTTAAACTGTTAGGACTCCCCCCCCCACACCCCCAAATAAATGTAAGATTCTGCTTGATATTCAGTTTTTCCATACCATGGATGAATAAGCAATATAAAGTTCAAAAGAAACAAAGCAGCATTTTAGACAACCACGCCAACACTAGTTCTTCTTCCAGCTCTGCTAACGGCTTCCAAGCGAGTGCTTAACATTCTGCCTCCTTAAAAATCTAGAAAAGTTTGACAGGGTTATTTGTGGGATTCAGCATGCTTTAAAGTAATGACAGCAATATAGATAAAAATAGATGGAAGAAAACAGGAAATCCCTTTCTTAGATGCTTAGGTTTAATACTTCGCATTCATTATGTTGGCAGAAACAATGAAAAGAAACAAGGCTTGTGTATCAGCTTTGAGAAATACAACATAATTAAATCAATAAATCTCAAGTAAGAAACCGCCCCCCCATCAAATCCATGTTGAGAACCATCTCTATATTAAGATTCATTAATAATAAAAGCCTTAAAAAGTCCATGAATTCAGTAAAGTGGTTAATAGCACTTAAAAAATAATAGTAACATTTCCAGAGCACTTACTGTGGGTCTACACTGTATTACCACTCCACAAATTATCTCATTTAATCCTCAACACACCCCAGTATTAGCTCCATTTTATAAAAAGGGAAAGTAAGGCACCGAAGAGTTCAGTAACTTGTCCAAAGTCACAGAGCTGAATAGGAAATGGAGCTAAGACGTGAAGCTGGGACTGTGTTCTTCACCGTAACTGTGGGCACCTTGCTAACACATCTGCTCTCCACTCTCCTCTTGCCCTCACATGAATCTGCAGAAAGTTTAAATGCAATAGACTCTCATCGTTACTGATCTCAGGGACAAAGAAAACCCCCATGGTTTAGACATTCAAAGTCTCAGTTCAAAGGGAGACACACCATATTGCCCTGTGGACAGTGGTCAAAATTTGACCTGCCACACGGAACTGATGAGTAACGGGGTGGATTCGATTTAAGATACTGGATTATTTTTCAGTAGGATAAAATGCAAATTAAGTCCCAGTTAGATTCTGAAATGTATCGTGTAACTGCTGGTTAATAATAAATACGGATGCAGACTTTTAACGATAATTACCACGCATGCATTATCTTCCAGCTAACGTATTTGTGAAATGCTGCAGGGAACGTAAAACATAAAATAAATGTAGGTACTGGCCTAATACTGTCTGGTTAACATTCTCATCTTCGGCTGCGTATGCTTATTTAAGTGATCGCCTGACTGTAAATGAACACAAGTGTTAAAGTGAAGTTGGCACAGGGCACAGCATCCACATGGCACCTTCTTTGTTCCAGGAGCTTTATTCCATCAATACTCTCAGCAAAAAGACAAGTCACCAAGTAAATAACGCAAGTACACCAGGCAGTGTGGGGTTCTTTCAAAATAAACGCCTCAAATTGTCAAACATCTTGTACGAAGTTCTTTTTCGACTTTGGGCTCATCATATTCCACTTCAAATGTCAATTCTGCCAAAAAACAAGCTTATCCCCTTCCAGTTTTAACAGTTTCCAAATGAGGGCCAGGTGAACGCTCACCTATTCCGTTTTAAAATACTAATTTTGCCAGAGAGCCAACGCGCCCCTGCATATTTTAACAGCTTCTAGACAAGATCCAGGCAAGTAAGACGAGGACAGGGCAGGAAAAAGAGGAACCGAGTGAGAGAAGAGGCGGCGGAAATGGTGGGAGTGACAGGGTCACCTGAACTCCAAACCAAGGCACTAAGCCGCTTCTGGCGTTCCTACTCAACTTTCCCCATTAACCGGCAGACACACCCTGCTGGCGGTATTTTCGGAAACACAGATAAGGGAGCCAGTCGCTGTTATCTAAGGGGGGGCCATCGACAGAGTCGGGGGGTTACCTCTACGTGTACCGTGGCGCTGCAAGACACCTTGCTCGCCTTCGAGCTCGGCTCGTAGGGACAAAAGGGCCGCCCATCGGTGTCGGGGCGGGTGGCCGGCTGGCGCCGCCCGCCTCCCGAACCCGGCCGGGGTTCCAGCCGCGAGCGGCACCGCGCGCGGGCCACCGCGGACGCCCCGGGCGCCGGCTCGGCGTCTGCATCCCCGGCCGTGCTCGCCGGGCGGCCACGGCCCGCACGGCCTCCGGGCGTGCGCCCCGGCGGTCCCCGCGCCCCGGCCCTCGGCGACGGCACGGAGCGCGTTCCGGCGGGGCACTCACCTTCTTCCTCCAACTCGAGTTTCTCCAGCATGCCGGCTTCCGCGGGTCCCGGGGCCGCCGCCAGCGCCGCCTGAGGAGGAGGAGGAGGAGGACAGGGATCAGCACGCGCTCGGCGGCGCTCGTCCCGGCCGCGGGGCGGGGGCGCGGGGGCGCGGGGCGGGGGCGCGCGGGGCGGGGCCTCCGGGCGGGCGGCGG